>NW_026728853.1:900000-1052000 GCF_030272615.1 Cryptomeria japonica | reverse complement strand
GACCACTGACATCGGCACAGAAAAAGGAAGCATATCGGCACAGAGGCCGACAAGATTTTTGATATATTATATTTTGTTTATTATTGTAAAAACTTTGTAAGCTGACTTGGCAAGTTGTAAAATAACTCTTATATATAAGAGAGATCATTGTAGACATTTTGTAAGAGAAAAAAAAGATATAAGGCAGACCTATTATGCGAAATATAGGTTAAAGGTTTTATGTAAAGAACAGAGTAGAAACTGGTACTGGATCTGGCATTATAGATGCTATTGTAAAGCAGTACAAGATACTGGATTTGTATAATCCACATTGTAAGTCAGTGAGACTTCCCATTGAGCAGTGAGCTCTAGGCAATTGGCCTTCCTGCATGTGCAGGCCTGTCTTGTAAGTAATATTCTCTTATTGGCCAGTAAGTGAATATTGTGGGTCACAAATCCACTGAGGTTTTTCCCACACCAGGTTTCCTTGTTAAATCCTTATGTCATGGTGTGCTTTTCATGTGGATGCTTTTAATTCTGTTTATTGCACTATTTCTTGCATACTGGTACACTGTTATAATATGTTCTACATGTTTTAAGTTAATAAATTCAATTCACTGGTCAGATACTGAGTCACCCCCCCATCTCAGTATCTGTGGGAATCATAACATAATCACCCTCTAAGTGTTTTCAAACCATTAAGGTTCTTAGAAAAGGTCACTTCTCAAACCATTAAGAAGAGGTCACTTCTCAAACCATTAAGGCTCTTAGAAAATGCTCAATGCCTTTTCCCTTACACAAGCAAGCCCACATGGGCTTTGACCATCTTAAACCCCACTTTAACCTTTGCACATTTCCCCAACCCTTGGTTAAAGGCTTACCCATTAACCCAACCATCCATGGTAACCCTCAAGTCCCTTCAAGCCTTAAAGGCTTTGACCATTCTAACCCCACTTTAACTCTTGCACATTCCTCCAACCTTGGGTTAAGCACAAATCCATCAAGTCAAGCATTAATGGCTTCCTTCAAGTCTTCTAAACCATTTCTATTAACTAATTGTTGTATTTGCATTAAACTCATTTTTCAGTTCACAAATTTGATTTTAAGGCCTTCTAAACCATTTCTTAAAGGCATTTTAATCTTCTTTGTGTACCACTTGTGTATTTTAGTTCACAAAATGATGGGTCCCATTTTCCATGGAATAAATGGGGCATGTTGTGAAACTTCACAAGAACTTTCCCCCATCAAGATAAATTAGATAGTTTTAGTTCATGCGATAAAATAGATTCAAATCGAATACCTATCAAATACACTCAAATAAAGATTATCTTATCGGTCCACTAGTTTGATATTAACTTTCATGAAATCTCAGTTAACTTCTTGATTGTGTGCAAGTGATTCATTCCTTCCATCAAGATATTATAGGAAGTTCAATAATTTGTTAGGCTACATATATATGATCTTTCCTCTAATCCAACCATGAATAGAGCCTTGCAACTAGTCAAGCATCTATAGCCCAAAAAGGTTATCTCTATCAATATTCCCAAACATTGGTCCATTTCTAGTCAAGCATCTATAACCCTGGTAGAGTTGATTGGATAGCCTGATATTTATGGATACATAGACACACATATTCCTTTTGTACTTTTTGTTTTGATATTTCAATGAAGCTCATTTAATCCCATTTTGCAGGCATTGAAGCTTGCTTCCAAGTTGAATACAATAGTGGCAGCGAGGATGATCTTTAGGTTTTTCATCTAAAAAATTATTAGCACTACTTATAACATCCCTAAAAGACTCTAATATGGTATTAAATGTATAGATTTGTTTAGCTAGTCATCCACTCAGTTAATACTATGAAAAATGTGATTTACTCAACAATCGTGTTCACTTGGCCTTTAATACATATAGATGAAAATCTATTTTGTGGCCTAAATTAGCAACTACATACTTCAATTCATGAATAACAAATCTATTGCCTCATTTATTGCGATAAACCTTGATGTAAGCCTATCATTAATGATAATAATTATTCTCCTTGCCTTGGTACTGGTGTGCTCATGTGAGCAGGTTTTGGTGTGATCACGCCTACCAATATTGGATGCGTCTATTCTAGCTCCAAAATGACAGTACAGATTGAATAACATGCGTGTTAGTCACGTGTTTTACACCATCGATTTTGCAATTAACGATTGCAATTGACTAACTTGTCGCTAACACGCTGTACAAAATTTTTGTTTTGTTGACAATGCTATTTATCTCACTAGTGGGTAAGGCAATTGGCATTTTTAGGTCCTATTACGTCACAACATCTTCATCGAGTTTTCAAGATGGATTCTAATTTGGTCAAAATGATTGTTGAATGTATTTTAGGGAATGAATTTATGGTATAGGGTCAATTTTGACATGGCTTCCCGATTCTTGGTATCTTTGCCAGATTTAGGTGAACATGAGGATGACATATCGATCCTATATACTACGCTACTAAATAATGATTTTATTGGTGGTTTGGATGTAGTTTTGGAAGTAGCCTTGCTAGGTTATGGAGTTCCCATGCCACAAGACATTGAAGCTTTTTGGGTATTAGAGACCCCTATTCATCTCTATCAATTCCTTGAAGGATTTTGGGATACCACTATAGAAGAACATGGGGAGAAATCACACCGAGCATGCCACTTTCTCAAAAAAACCCTAGGTATAATTCTTGACATGTGGTCCCTAGGAAAAAATAAATTCATAATGTGGATTATGCTCTTTGATAGGGATAACTAATAAATGACCCTTATTCTCAATGAAATTTTGATTTAAATATTTACTGTTCATATCCTGCCACAATGGATACCTCAATTTTGACATGATCCATATTTATAAGCTCTTTTGGGGACCACTGGAAATAAATCTTATTTTTGAATTATAATTTACATTTTGCATATTAATTCAAATCTACTTATTTCACCTTCTATAATTCCAGGTGTGAATTACTTGTGTTAATTTGTAACAAGTTAAGCTTTGTTTTTAGACTCAATCAATTACCTTTTAATAACTATGTTTAACAATAGTTAAAATGTTACTATAGATATTTTTACACATCACCTTGAGTATTTATACCTAATGTACCTCGTGATATGTACAAATTTTGTAATGTTTACCACATCTATAGTACTTATAATATTTATATTTTGTACAATATTTACAACTTTAATGTTTGATTATATCACTCATGTTGTTTTAGGGTTAACAATAATGTTTTCGAAATTATCAATCTATGGGTAGTGCCAATTATTCTCCATCTAATGTTGAGAGTTTGTATGTACTTTCACCTACTATCTAAGAAAATTGGTACGGACCAGTCCCAAGTTTTGTCAAACTTCTTTTTTGACCCCTTTCTCTCCTAAGATTTATCCCAATACAGTATAAGATCTGAGATACAGAAGGATTTTACTTTGTCTCTCCTATCGAACCATCTCTTTACTACATGTTGATGTTTGTTCATGTGATCGATAGCTCTATTGCATTTTTCATCAAGGTTTATGAGCTACAATAAACTATCTTCTTATTTGTTTTCAAACCCTAGATATTCTTGAGTGAATTGGAGTGTGGGAACCTTTAAGTTAACTGGTAAAATTGGATCTATTCCATGAACTAGATGATATGGTGAATTTCCAAGGGCACTCTTGTTGCGAGTTCTATCTACCCATAAGGCATATTTCAATAATGCATGCCACCATCTAGGATTTTTATCAAACGATTTCTTAATGATATCAAATAGATTCTTATTGGTGAATTCTGCTAACCCATTCCCTTGAGGATACTAATTTAAAGAAAACTTAAGAATAATCCCTATTTCAAAAGTCAAATTTACAAATTTTAAAGATCAGAAGGCAGGGCCATTGTCACATATTGGGGAATGTGAATTTTAGAAGTGAGTAATGATATTATCCTCCAAAAATTGAATGAATACCTCTATGCTGCAAAATCTGAAATATCCCGCTTTGGCCCAACATGTGCAACAATGTGTCACTATGAGTATATATCGATGTCCAAATGAAGGATTAATCATTCCAATAAAGTCAAGCCTCCATTGATAAAATGGTCTCATTTCAACAACTGGTTGTAGTGGTTGAGCAACATATTTTACTTTATCTACAAAGATCTGGCAAATATGACAACACTTAATATGTTGGTGCACATATTTAAAGATAGTCGGCCAATAATATCTATCTCTGAGAATAGCATGGGTTGTGGCAATATTTCCACCATGCCAGTACCAAACTTGTCATGAAATTCATGTAAAACCTTGTGTGCTTCTTGTCTATCTACACATCTAAGGTATATATCCTCGTGGTCTTTGTAGAATAAATTCCCATTCTTTACCATGTAGTTTTGAGCCTTGAGATTTAATTCTCTCCTTTGCATCTTGTTCACATGATTAGGGCATTGATTAGTAATTAGCAGGTGTAGGACATCTTTATACCATTCATCCTAAGATATTTCATCCACTAAGTACTGCTAACTAATCAATCTTGGATCTATTTATGCTATAGCCTGAAATAAAGCATGCCTTTGGATTAGTCTCATGGGTGTAATTTCTATGTCAAACTCCTAGAGGATAGTCACCCATTTTTCTCTCCTTTCCCCTAGCTCATTTTGCATTAATAAAATTTTAATTGATGCATCTGGTACTATGGCTATGACTTTACTCCTCAAGATATAGTGCCTAATTTTTTGACTACTTTAACTAGTGCATATGCTTGTTTCTCCATATTGATGTATCACAACTCAACATATTTAAAAGGACAACTCATAAATGCAATGGGTTTTTCTTCTCTTTGTCCTACTTTCTAAATTAAAGAAGTAGCACAAATATGCTCTTAAGAAAAAAAGTATATAAAAGGGTTTAATATAATCAGGACTTGATAGCATAGGTGCTTCAAAAATAACTTTTTTAATATTTTCAAATGCTTCCTTATCTTTTTTGGTATATTGTATTTTTCATCTTTCTTGAGCATAGCATTCAGAGGTTGTACAATCTGTACAAATCCTATAATCAATTTCCTCATGAAATTGATCTTATTGAAATAAGATTTCAACTCCCTACTACCTAGGGGTTGTAACTTCATTAGGGTATTACTTTATTTGGGATCAATAGAAATCACTATTTCTAATATAACATGCCCCAATAGTTTACCTTCAATTACCCCAAACATTCACTTCTTTGGGTTAAGTGAAATCCCAAATTGTTCGCACATCTTCAATACTCTCCTTAAATCATAAAAGTGATATGCTCATCTTTTAGAAAACATTTTCAGATCATCCATATATTTGATGATGCACTTTCCTATTAAGTATTTTAATGCAATATCCACAACTCTCTAAAAATTAGCATGTGCATTAATCAATCCAAAAGACATCCTTCTATAGGCAAAGGTTCCCCATTTAGTGGTAAAGGTTGTTTTTAACTTATCCCACCTATCCATCATAACTTGATCGTAAGTAGAGAAACCATATAGGAATGATATCATTTGGGATCCATTTACTATTTGTAATACTTCATCCAATGATGGTAGGGTATAATTGTCTTTTTTGAAAGCTTTGTCCAAATTTTTGAAATACACACATAACCTGATATCTCCATTCTTCTTACGAATAGGTACCAAATTAGCTACCTACGTTGAGTGATTGACAATAAAAATAATCCTAACCGATAAGAGCTTTTGTACTTTGTTCTAAATAAAGGGTTCTATTAAGGCATTGTTAGGCCTCCGTCTTTGTTTGAAGGGATTAGCATTTGGCTTTGAGGGAATAGTATGCGTAATTATAGATGTATCAGAAGTATTCAAATCTTCATAAGTCCATGCTATAACATGTATATATATTCCTTTAAGAATTTCTTAATACTTTCACGCTCTATTTTTGAGCACACCTTTCCAATAAGGGCATTTTTAGGATCTTCTTCAATACCCAAATTATGTGCATCACTTTGATCACCACTGGTTTTAGGCAAATTAATTTGTTTCAACACTTGGTATATATCAAACATCCTTTCTAATCTAATAATACTTTTTGGATTACTATTTCTTTTCATGACACCTTTTTAATCTTTAACTTTTTCATCTAAATGCTCATTTTCATCAATAATCTGTGCTTACAATATCCCTAAATTATTGATGAATTGTAAATGTGTCTGCCATCTTCAAACACTTGTAGATTATGAATATTATCAAGAATGGAGGGAAATAGAAATAATTCAATAATGAACTTCTTCAACCTAGATGAGGTTAATGACTCCAAAGAGCTAGATAATCTTCTTTATGGTTGAATTGTTGGGGTATGTATAATATATTGAAAGCATCAAAACTCAATCAAATCCCAAATACTATGCCGATAGCTTTCTGGCCTTTTGTAATAGTAGACATATTACCTTCCAACTTGTTTAACTACTAAAATTGAGTCACCCAACACTTTTAATATTCTATCTTTCTTTCTTAAAGCTAATAGTAAGCTATGCATCAATACTTCATACTAAGTTACAGTGTTGGTGCATTGAAACTGAAGTCTATATGCCACCAAGAAACACTTACCTTGCGGATTGATTAATTCCACTCTTACTCCAATTCCTTGTTTAGATTTGGATCCATCAAACTTGAGAGTCTAGACCTGATCATCTTCTGGCACTGATTGCTCTTGGGTATGTGTAGGATCATGGTGGGCCAAGCTAGGCCTTTAAGTGGTGATGAAAATTAAAAAAAATAGAGTTAGGAAACTTGATGTAAAAATTTGAATAAGTTATCAATATTATTTCAAAAATGTGTAATAATAGAATCTTTAGCAAATTGAATGTAGTTTCTAAGCTAGTAGTTTTTTTTTTTGAAAAAAATAAATCTATTTGTCAAAAATTTGAAATTTCAATATAGTAGTACTAAAATTTCAAGAAAAAGATAAGAAGCAGGTTTTTGACTAACCATCCTAACCACAATCAAATCTGAATATATTTTTAGAAGATTTTAGATATAAGTAGAAGACTCATGTCTCGATGTGACACATATTTTTTTTAATTTTTTTTCGAGGTAAATAATTAATTAAGAATTTTTTGCTACAACTTTTTAAAAATATAAAAAATCATGTGTTTGACCACCATAACTTGGTCAAAACTTTATGAAATTCTTTTTTTTTTTTTATCCTAGTATGTGAAACATAGAATGTGATACATATTTCGGATTCAAAATATGTGATACTATTTGAAAGTTATAGATGTTTTTCAATCAACCTATCAATTGAGACTTTAGTCATAATTAAAATAGAAAATGAGTAATAATTTTTATTAAATTCAAAATAAGGCATAATTTATATTGGTGGAAAGTTGAGAATCTACTTAAAAAATCCTTTTCATTTCATCAGTTTGGGGTAAAAGAAAAGTCATCAGCCACATGGGTGAAGTCTAGAAAAGCAAGGAAAAATCCTAAACATGTGTATTGTGTTGTGTTTGGCATGTCTTAGCCAAATACCAAAAAAATCCCAAGGAAAATCCCAAGGCTAGAGATTTTTGTTAGAGGTAACATATATCGGATATATCTGTAGGTAACATATATTTGATTCCCATTAGTTTATTTCTATAAATGTAATAATATATAATATATTATAATTTCTTATATAATTATGTATAATATATAATATTGGGTGGTTGCAAGAAGTTGAGTCCCACTTTTGGGCAAAAAGTGGAAGTGTTTTATCTGTTTTTCAATTTTTCTGTTGATTGATGTCAATATTTGATACACTTAGAGATTGAATCTCAAAAAACTTTAGTAATAGAAAATGTAGTGCTCGGAGTCTACTTTTTAAATATGTAATTTATTTTAATACCCACATGCTAGAAATCCCTTTTTAGTAGGCATGTTTAAAAACCAATTTTTCAAAATGCCCATTTCAGGACCATACCACACGTGTACAACCACCCTTTTTTGATGCAAATAAATGAATTTTTGCAAATCCTTCTAGGAAATGATACCTAAGACACCAAATATTGATGAGAATATTTTTTCTTATTTTTTTTATTGAATATATATATTTTTTATTAATTTTTAACTGACAATAAAGTATATTTTCAAAACATCGGGTGTACGACCACCATAATTTGATGAAAATTTCATATTTTTCAATTTTTTTTAATATTCAAAAGAATTGTATGTAGATTGATGTCATATAATTTATTTTTTTTAAATCCTAAAAACAAAAAAATTATTAAAGTTTTAGTGAACCTTGGTATTTTAGGTTTAGGTTCCACTTTTGATTAATAAATTATACAAAAATAGTAAAAATAATCTTATCACTATAAAATTTACATTTATGAAATTAGGACACTAGAAACTCTAATGGGTTTTCGTTTCGTCAAAAAATTCAATCAGAAAGGCCCCTAAAAAATTAGGCCAAGGTAGGAATCTGATGTCATTTTTTACCTTAGTCATTTTTTTGGAGGTCCAAGCATAGGCTTGGTGGGACCAAGGCTATCCCGAAGCAAAAAAAAATGCTAAGGGTTGTTTCCCACCCCTAATTTTAACAAACGGGCGCCCGTTTTTTAAATTCAAAAAATGGGCGCTCGTTTCGCTTTGTACCATTGAAAGCAAAATGGGCACCCATTTTTAAAAACGGACACCTGACTATAAAACAAGCACCTATTTCATTAAATAACGTACATCCATTTCTGAAAAGATCCATTGGGCCAGAATTTTGCCCACAAGCACAAATCCCAATGATAGAATGATTTTTCAATCATTGCTTGACAGGTACGATCTGCAAAGAGAATGTTTTGATTAATCACTCTTTTTTTGTCTTATTGTCAATTTGGTAAGGAGATCGATTCGAATAAAAAATTTAGTGTAGCCATGGGATCAAATCAACACAAGAAGAGGCAAAGGAAGGTTCTGACAACTGAGGAGATTGCAGCAAATAGGGAGAAGGAGGCAATACATCAACTAGAGAGAAGATCAAGAATGAGACAAGGAGCTTCAAGTTCCACAATCGTTTCAGAAGAAGCAAAAATCAATGAGACCATAAACACTAACGAAGGAAACACAATAGAACCATTTAATTTAGGTGCATCTTCTAATCCATTATAGGATACATGTATGTCTTCACAACCCTATGTTTTTTCTCATGAAGAAATTGGTGATTTAGTAGAAGCAGGCTACTTATTGAATCAAACGCCAATTGAAAATCAAACCCCAAATGAAATTAGAACTTAAGTTGAAACTGAAATTGAAATCCAAATTGAAACCCCAAATGAAACTAGATCTCAACTTGAAACTGAAATTGAAACCAAATTTGAAATTCCAAATGAAATTGAAAATCCACCTGCAACTAAAACCAATAATGTGTATGTCAACATGGAAACACCAATAGAAAATGAAACATGTTTGAATGATAATCAAACAAATGAAAATTTTGAAATTAAAAGTGATGTACTAGACAACCTTCCTGTCTTGGTTTCATGGAGATAGATTAGGACACATGCAAATAGATTGTTTAGACATTTTTTTTATAATAAGAAATTTGGGTTTCAATGTCAATTAATGGTACAACTAATTAAAATGACTAAAATGCGAAAAGTGATGAAGAAGTTACGCTTTTATGTCAAACCCAAGAAGAAGGGCGAGTCTTTAAAATAGGTTGTATCGATTGTTGCTAGGGCCTTCGATACAATCGGAAATAAAATTCGTTCTGAAAATAAAAATGCAGCATGACGGGCAATAACAACAGCTCTACTAAGCCAAACAACTTCTAATAAAATAATGATGAGTAACATAAGTGGATATCTTAATATTCATCGTAAAACTTTGTCAGGAGCTGTAAAAAGAAGAGTTAATTTTGAAAGTGATCCGGCAAACAAATTGTGGACTTTTAGTGGTAGACTACCAAGCTCTGATATGAAACTTATTGGTGAAGTAAAAAATTTGATTGAAAAATTCTGGCACGTTAATACGAGAGTATCATGTAATGTTAGAGATGTTCTTAAATTAAGAGTTGGGTCAAAAATTCGTGATCCACATCCAAAACACCTATTGGACATGACTCAAACTGAATTGTACAATTTTTTTTTGGATGATAAGGTGTTGACTATTAACATTTGTCAAAGGTCTTTTGAAAAGTGTAAACCTTGGTGTGTTCGAATTAACAAGGAAAGAGTCACATGTTGGAAAACTCATGTTCAATTTCGCTACCATTATGATGCATTTCAATATATACGTGTTACCATGCATAGTAATGGAATGTTCCAAGAATGTGGTATAAATATACCACCTGAAAATATAAAGGAGTTTATATCAAGTTTGTTTTGCAACCAAATAAGTGAACAAAATTTTCTTTTCAATGCATGTGTTTTCGGTGTATGTGATATATGTGGCAATCTTGCATTGTTGGATGAATGTTTGCATGCAAATATTTCAAATGAATTTGGACAAGAATTAGTTGATGTTAAAAGATTTAAAACTGTTGAGTATCCATTGAAGGATGGAAAGGTTGGAAGACGATGCGATCTAATCACTTAAAAAGTTAGTGTTCATGCATTTATGAATTAATTTAAGAGTAACATCATACCTAAATATGTTAAACACACTCAAAATGCTAGATGGCTCGATTGTCAGTTTCGAATATGTAAGGATTAATTTCCTATTGGTAGTCTAATTTTGGTTTTTGACTTTGCAGAGAACTACACACTTGCACCACAAGATGAGGTCCAATCACAATACTACAATTCAGTGCAAGTATCAATTTTTGTCCATATTGTCTATAGGCATGCACCAGATAGTACATAAGAGGATCACAAAATTTTGAGAGAGTACCATTTCTATATGAGTGATAATAAATTACACGCATTTGAGTTTGTCCAGTATTGCTTCAAGACCTTTTTTTAGAATTTGAGGGAGAGATAAATTCAGATGACACAACATCTAATATGGTCTGATAATTGCATAGGGCAATTCAAGAATGCTAGAATGTTTTATTGGTTGAGTAGGATTCATAAGAAAACTAATATCGAACACATGTGGAGTTTTTTTGAGGCTGGACACGGGAAAGGAGAACATGGCTGTGCCAGTGCATGTGTTAAGAGAGCCCTCTGCAGAGATAAACTCAAATTTGAGGAAAAGGCTAAGTTTAAAAATGCAAGTGCAATTGTGGATTGGTATAGTGTAGCTTTATTCACAAGATCAATTCAGAACTCTACAATTAGATGTTTCTTCTATCTAGTTAAAGAGGAGAATATCCTTCCAAGATATGATTGTGATACAATCAATGGGTCAGCTAGATGGCATTCATTCAAGAGTTCTAATTCTAACACTTGGACTATATGGACTAGAGAGATTGCATGTTTTTGTCAATTTTGTGTTGCAAGTGAATGGGAAGAATGTGAGAATATGGAATGGGTTGAAGAATGGCAACACAAATCCTCAACACCTAGTGAGACACAATATCAAGATATTAGAAGAAATGAAGACCTAGATCATGCATTTGTATCAGAAGATTATGATCTTGTTTCAGACCTCATACAACTTGGTAATTTAATTCAATTTCTTGTTTATAACTTTAAATTATACATTTTTATGTATTGTCATATAATTTATGAGTGGGTTTGAATTATAAATTGTAACAACTTTTATTTCTACATGTACTTAAATTTGTTTTCTAGGACATGTGTATGCTGTTGTTGGACCCGAGGATAATGATGAGTAGGTTGAGTATTGGCTAGCTAGATGTGTAGAACCTAAGAAAAAGTTGATATGTGATCAAGTAGATGATGATGGTTTTCAGTATCTAGTTGGGTCTATTGTGGTAGTTGGTACATGACTACGCAAATACTTAACAAGAAGGAATGGCTTACCAGATTATGAAGATTACCAATCAGAAAAGAAGATTATACACTATTCTCATTTGGTGGTGGAAACAAACATCAAATTAGAAAGATACAAAGGTAGACCTGCTAATAAGGTGGACAATTTCAGTAGAAGAGCATGAGGCAATCATAGACGCATTGTAGAAGAGAGAGGATATAGATGGTACATTAGGTTGAATCAAATTTATATGCATGTAAGTTCGTGTTACTTGTGTGAACTCTTTTATATTTAATCATGATAATTGTTTTTCTTTGTCCCTTTAACATTGTATTTGTCTACATTTGATACAATTTTGGTTTCATAAACAACATTGTATTAGTTATCTCCTTCTTAATGCTATTTTGTGCATATTGTAATTGTGTTACAATCATTGTAATTTTTTATGATATATTTATTTTATCGCAATCTCTTCATAGATTAATTGTAAGTTCTTGATTTTATTATTATTTTAAGAATAGGATGTTATTGTAAATTGGGATAATTATTTTATTAAATTATAAACTGTTGCACTATAAGATTATCAACCACAATGTTAAAATATAAAGTCATAAATAGATCATATATAATTACTAGAGGGCACCAAATCACAAAACAACATCACATATATATAATCACTAAAGGGCGCGAAATCACATAACAAGACCTGATATCATAATAGCAATGAAATGACATAATAAAAAGTCCTATATATAATCACATAACAATTCCCGATGACATAATAACAAGTCTTCAAAAAATAATAATAAGGAAATTACATTAAAACAAGTCCAAATAACATAATAAATAAACAACATCACATATATAATCACTAGAGTGCGCCAAATCACACAACACAACCTGATATCATAATAGAAATGAAATGGCATAATAAAAAGTCCTATATATAATCACATAACAACAAGTCCTATATATAATCACATAATAACAAGTCCCAGGATAACATAACAAGTGTCATCATAAAAAGTCCATAATACAATAACATGGCATGATCTAAAATATATAATCTAAGAAATCACGTACATCTCATCTGCAGTCCTCTTCACTCCATGTAAAGGTGGTTGAGATAAATCATCCTGCTGCATGTGGTCCCGAGATGCACCATCCTATGTGTGTATAGTATCAATGTCTCCACCCTCCTGTGCACTATCAGTGTCTCCACCCTCCTATACATTATTAAAAGATTTTACATGAGAAGAAGTTACTTGCATAATTCATTTATAAAGTAATTAAATACTAAAACATTAAAATAAATTACCACACAACCGTGCTCTATAATGCCTCACTGGTATGTGGAGGTCCACTATCATGAACAAGAACAGTGGTTGTAGTCAAGTCCTGCAAAAAAAACATTGTACATCAATTTTGATAATCCCTATAAAAGCCAGGTACACAGTATAAACAAATTAGAAATTATTTTTCTAATCATCACCGCAAATGACAATGTCGACGGTTGCATCTGGCTCAATCCCATAGCCATACCAATACTGGTAGTGGTACGACTTGAACAACATATATAAAGCATGAATCAAACTTGTATATATACATAAATTATAAAGTATAAATATAGACTACAAGTTTATCGCACAAAAAACATATATGTGATGCAAGCAAAGTAACTGATGGGTGAAGGCGTACATGTGATGCACCATCAAACAATCCAGAAGCCTACAATTGCAAAAAATAACGAACATGAATCAAAGTTGTACATAAATTAGTAAGCATATAAACACTTCAAATTAATGGATGAAAAACATAGTAGTGGTATATGAGGCTGAGCCTCAGCAGTCCACGGGTCACGTGAAGAACTACCCACCTTAGTGCTACATGAAGCACCCTACAAAATTGAGAAAACATATCATACACATCATTACATTAAAATTTTTATTGTTTATTTTAAATGTATATATCAATCCAATGTATCTAGATGAAAGTGCATACCGTAAATGGGACACAAACATCTCTAGGTATCGAGGTAACATGATGTCAGTTCCTCAATGACGTGGTATGAGCCATCCTCTGTTCAGAAAAAAATGACTCATGTTATGGTTCATATGTGTATCTATAAGGAATTTAATATTGCACTGTAAATTATATAAACAAATTTGTACCTTTATAGGTTGATCATCGTTTGCAACTGCTGTACCCAATTGCCTGATAGGGCACTCAATGAGCCAAGAGCAGAATCCACTGCTCGATGATGGGCAGGTGCTGGAACAACTAGTGATGGAAGAGGAAACAATGGCTCATTGCGCACATGGCTTCTAAACTTGTCTCTCAATTTGGATCCTGACCTATCCTAGCGCATGCCTCTCCCGACCCCCTGAAATGATCTAATATCAAAGTAATTGGGCATTTTACCCAATTCAAGTTCGTCCCATAATTTCTTCAAAAAATACATCGAAACCTCATGATTGGAGTGTGGTGGATGGTCCACCACCACTGCCAAAAGTTTCTAGCTATGCCTGGGTGCCTACACCATCGAATTGAGATCCATGGCTTCTTCGGATCTATCTCTTCACCCATCTTAAAGTTCATAAAATATTGTTTCAAATCCATTTTTGTTATTTTTAATTCATTGACTTGTTTGTATGTTAGGCCATCAGCGTAAAATACATGCAATCCCTCCCGCCAACTACGATAGCTATCCAACTCTCTATCTAAAGCTTGTACAGACTATACAATCCCTTGCATACTATCTACAAGGTGTAACAACTGTGGAGGTGGATGAGGCTCATGTTTAATGGTATGGATATCTCTAATCAAAGAATCAATATTTGTCCTAATGGTCTGCCTCAACTGAATGGGTGGAGGTGGAGGTGGAGGTGGAGGGGGCGCAAGACCTAATAGCTCATCTATCTCAAACTCATCCATTCTATGAAAATAATTTGCATATATATACAAACATGGAAATTTACGATTACTATTTAATTTACATTTCACCTTCCAAAAAAACTTATAATTAAATACAATTTACCAACTTAAATATAAACAAAGGAAACTCACATAGATCTATAATATTATTAATAGGTGGGTCTATTTTAATAATAAGCATCATTTAAGAAATATTATCCACTTAAATCAAAGTATAAGAAATATTCTACAAAATAAAACATCATAATGCCCATGCAACTCAAACAATACTTTTTAACATCTAAAGATGCATTAGTATAAGTTCCATCAAAATCATAAAAATAATCATGAGAGAGAGAGAGAGAATAGATAATGAAAAAAATGACTCCACTGATTTAGATAATGAATAATCATCTCCTCTAGACTCCATTGAGGGCTCATTTTTGAGTAAGATTTTTTTTAGTTGGCATTTTAGGCCATCATGGTACATTTGAATATTTGTTATACAGAGATGGATGATTACAATACCTATGATAGTTGTACTTTGGGACCCATAATAGTTGACCATCTTGTTATGAGAGGCTTCTAATCATAGTTTAATAGTAGCGTTGTGTAGTTCATCTTTTCAAAGGAAGGTAACTTCCATGGAATTACAATTTAGTACCCTTGCAATATTTAACCATTATTGTCAATTAGGCTACCACTTTATATTTTCAACTTGATAGGATTCAATTCAACTACTCTCTTTTGGTTTTAACTAAATTCATTAAAGTCATAAGTTATATGTATGAACTTGTCAATACATGTACTACATTGTTGTGTTCTTTGCTAGAATCATGGGATGATTTAGTGATCACAACTAGTAGTACTACACTAAGTTGAAGGTTGAATAAATAGTAGGTTCTCTACTCTTGGAAGGGTTAAAACAAAAAAAAACTCTATTTTTTTTTTATATTCAATTTTATATTGGTATTTTCTTGTTCAAAGTTGCAACCCACAAAATGTGATTCCAATATTGATCTATATTTGATTCTTATTTTTATTAACTTTGCCACTAGTGTGATTTATTGTCCTCTTAACTTAAATCAAGCTATGTAAATTTAAAGCCTCGTAACTTTTGATAGAGAGCATATTTTTTCATGCTTTATGTGGCATTGAAAAGGTGGTTCATAAATCTTCATAGATCACACAATTATTTTCTAGAATATTCCCTCGTATTTTATATTTTATTTTTTGTGATTTCACTTTCTAGTCATTTACTTGGACACCTTGGCACTTGAAAATGACCGTCTTACATGAGATGGATTTGTTTGATATGTTTTATATGTATTGATTTTATTGATCTTTTAAATTTTTATTTGAGTAGGTATCATAGGTTTCTCTATTCATCCTTTTGTGGTAAAATTAGAAAGGGATAATTATGATTCTTTTGTAAAATGATATCCCGATAAGTTTTAGGTGGTGTAATCATTTTCCTTTTATGTATGGACTCATACCTAAACTAGAAACACTAGAAATTATATAATCTTGGTGTAACATCATTGACTCATGTAGGAGTGATTTGATCTAGTATCAAGATCATGATTCTATGTGTATTGCATTGGATATTGATTTCCCCCACACACTTTGGAATAGACTTTAGGAGATCCATGGAGACCCTCATATCTCTCCATTCCTAGAAGATCCTATTGTAGATTGTTTCATTCCCTTTGTAGATGAAGATCACATACCCTTCAATGGTGATACTTAAGAGGAAATTTATTATATCATAGGTCTTTCATGTTTTGAAAATTTAGAGGCTTGTCTCATTCTTCAAGTACTCATCCTATCAAGACCTAATATCCATCTTAAATGTTTTTTATTATTTTAGATTATTATCACCAATTCCATAAACTGAATTGATTTAGTCTAGCATGGCATTAATCACCTTCTAAACATGGCCACTTGGGATTCATATTTTTTCAATATATTATCCTTGTTTGAGGAGTTTAGAATTACATATTTGAAATATTATTTTGAGGATATTGATATCCTCTTTCATGATATCTATGCCATCATTGGAAACCCATCATATTATCTTTGGTGCTCATTCTACTTCGATCCTCACAAGATTCTTTATCATCATTTTGTTCCAACATGTGAATATTTGCGAAGTTTGTAGAGACACAAGTCTATTTAGATTTGAATTTCGTATTTACCCAACTTATTAAAATGACATTTCCAGTCACCAATGTATTTATTTCTTCCTAAAGGAAAAAAATATTGTTTGCAAGAAATGGATCATGTTTTTTCTTCAATCTTTCATCATTAGCACATGACCTACTTCTTTATGGGGAGTTTTGTATTCTCGTTTTATCTCTCTTATTAGGGGGGCATTTACTATAAAAAGCAAGCATTGGTTATTAGAGGAAGATAAAAGGATAAAGCAAAGAGAAAAAATAAGAAAAAGGACGTGTTATCATGGTTGTAATTATATAGTATATCTTTAGAGATTGGGCTAAGTTAGGAAGTAGTGAGGATTAATAGTGATACTTAGAGTACTATCAAATTAAAGAACCCTATTTTTCACACACACACAAAAAACCATTCATATTCATTCATTTTAAAGTTCAATTTAAACATAAATTAAACATCTAACTTTTACAAAAGAATCCTATAATTAAATACAACATTTAGAAATATAAATTTAAACATTCAAACTTTTACGAATGATTAAAATAGAGAGAGAGAGGGAGAGTAGGTAATTTGAGATACAACGAGTTAGAGAGAGAATAGATAATCTGAGAGATAGAGAGTAGGTAATGATAGAGAGAGGGTAATGTGTGAAAGAGAGAGAGGGGGGTAATGTGTGTGTGTGTGAGAGAGAGAGAGAGGGGATAATGAGAGATTGAGAGAGAGAGAGAGAGAGAGCATAATGACATAGATGGTAACGTGTATGTGTGTGTGAGAGAAGGGGGGTTTATTGTTGATTTTCATCTAGGGTTTATTGTTTGTTAATTTTTTAGGGTTTGTTGTTCATTTATTTTCTAGGGTTTATTGTTTATTTTTTTCTATTTGGGGTTTAGTGTTCGTTTTTCTATTCAGGGTTTATTGTTTGTTTTTTGTGTCTAATGTTTATTGTTTGTTTATGTTTTTGTTTTTTGTTTTTTTCCTACGGTTTTTACTCTTCATGGTTTTTGCAATATTTAAAAACTAAAAACTATTTTAAACATGAAATAAAATTAGAAAAAAAAAAAACATTTTTCAAACTTTAAAACACTAAAATTAAAATATAACAATAAATTGACATTTTTTTAATGAAAAATATTAACAATAAATTAACATTTTTTTATGAAAAATAATAAAAATAAATAAAACAAAATATAAAAAATAAAACCATGTACTTGGAAGGAGGTAAAAAATGGTCTGGGGGGTTAGCTGGGATGAAAAAAATGGGTACCCGTGCTCCTCTGAAATGTTTACCCATTTTTAAAAAAGTGAAAATGATGGAAAATGGTTTTAAAATAAAAATAAATACATTCCAGAAATGGGTGCCCATTATTTTCAAACCGGGCGCCTCATTTGAAAAAAACGAGTGCCCGTTTAGCTTCGGGCGCTCGATTTGAAAAAAACGGGTGCCCGTTTTTGAATGGCTCGGGCACCCGTAGTGAAACGGGTGCTCGATGTGTAAAAATCGGGTGTTTCTAGCGGGCTCTTTTCCCAACCCACGGACTTTCGCAGGATTGGGACCCAACTTTAGGCATTTATAATATTTAAAATATTATTTTATAAATTTTATTTAATATATAAACATTTATATATATATTACTAATACATATAATATAATATAATATAATTAATGATATTAACATATATATATATATATATATATATACATTAAAAAACATATAAATCATGATATAAAATTTTATATTAAATAAATTTTGTTTACTTGGATCCCTCATATAATTTCCCATTTGGACACTCTTTCCCTCTAGCTATAGGCCTATCTCTCCTACTATCCCTAACACCTTGTACACTTGTTTGTACCCAAATCTCTCCTCCTATGTATCATACTTATAGATAAGCTCTCTCTCTTTCTCTCTCTCTCTCTCTCTCTCTCTCTCTCTCTCTCTCTCTTGTTGCAAGGTGTGCGCCCTTGGTCTCCTTGTGTTGTGCAATGCAGCGATCGGGTTTGTAATATGGCTTAAATGCCTCCCATGGATTCTATAAGTGTAGTGGTTGTATCGAGCATTAACAAGTCAAAATTTTGGTGCAAAAGAAACCACACTTGTAACAAGTGGTATTAGAGCTTGGTCATAGGTTCAAATGTAGCGCTCGGGTTTGTGACATAGATTACCTACCTCATGTGGATTCTATAAGTCTAGTGGTTGTATCGGGCATTAACAGGTTAATCTTTTGGTGCAATGACAACCACACTTGTAACATCTACTTCCATCCCTCCCTCCGTAGATCCCTTTCCCCTTCTATATTCCTCCTCCCACCTCCCTTTCCCAAACCCTCTCTCTCTCTCTCTCTCTCTCTCTCTCTCTCTCTCTCTCTCTCTCTCTCTCTCTCTCTCTCTCCCCTTCTATCCCTTTCCCACCCCCTCAAGCCCTTTCCCCTTATGGACTCCTCTCTCTATCTCTCTAGATCCCTTTCCCCTTCTCTCTCTATCTATCACTCTCCCCTATCCCTTGCCAAACCCCCCCTCTCTCTCTTTCCCTCCCTCTCTCACCCCCCTCTCTCTTTCCCCCTCTCCTTCTCTCCCTCTCTCCCTCTCTCTTTTTTGATACTTCTATCTCCTCCCCTCTCCCCTCTCCCCCTCTCCCCCCCCTCTCTCTCCCTATCTCCCAATTTCCCCTTGAAGAGAGATCTAGTTAAGGATCTATTGAGGATTTTCAGGTACTAAATTCTATGATGCACATTCTATTGTTTATTGGTGTAGTTCAACAATGTCACATAGAGGGGCACTTGATTTAGTAGTGCACACATTATTTTAGTTGGTTGAAGAGGGCACAATATGACATAAATTGAATTGGAAAACAATCAAAGATTCTTCAAAGATGTATTCATTTTGAATCTTAGATGCAAGTACATGGAACTTTTGGACACAAGAGTTGGCTTGTTTTTGTTAGAGCTGTATTTAGGGGGATTGGGATCCATGTGACTCAAGTGAGTGGGTGGATACATGGGTTCCATAGTATCTAATTCCTTTATCTCAAACAATATCCATGCCAAATAATGACATGGAAAGTTTAGTTGAGTATGACTATCTTTTAGATCTTCTACAACCAGGACATGTTTTTTGCAGTTGGTGCACTATAGGGGAATGAAGAGAGAACATACTATTAGTTGGAACGATGTGGACAAGGAAAGCAAAAGCTAACACAACTAATGATAGATGATGATGGGTTCATGTATCCTCCTTGACATCATCATAACTACCAAGGGAAGCATCAACATCATCAAAATCACCATCTCCTCTAGAGGTAGCCTCACTCTGTGGACCCGTACATACATCCTCACAGCTCATGCAAACATGTGCTAAGCTGGGTGCAACCCTCACCGCGTGCAACTGCTGTACCCAATTGCCCGATAGGGCACTCAATGAGCCAAGAATAGAATCCACTGCTCGATGATGGGCAGGTGCTGGAACAACTGGTGATGGAAAAGGAAACAATGGCTCATCGCGCACACAGTTTCTAACCTTGTCTCTCAATTTGGATCCCGACCTATCCTGGTGCATGCCTCTCCTGACCCCCTGAAATGATCTAATATCAAAGTAATTGGGCATTTTACCCAATTCAAATTCGTCCCATAATTTCTTCAAAAAATACATCAAAAGCTCATGATTGGAGTGTGGTGGATGGTCCACCACCGCTGTCAAAAGTTTCTAGCTATGCCTGGGTGCCTACACCATCGAATTGAGATCCATGGCTTCTTCAGATCTATCTCTTCACCCATCTTAAGGTTCACAAAATATTGTTTCAAATCCATTTTTGTTATTTTTAATTCACTGACTTATTTGTATGTTAGGCCATCAGCGTAAAATACACGCAATCCCTCCCGCCAACTACGATAGCTATCCAACTCTCTATCTAAAGCTTGTACAGACTGTACAATCCCTTGCATAGTATCTGCAAGGTGTAACAACTGTGGAGGTGGATGAGGCTCATGTTTAATGGTATGGATATCTCTAATCAAAGAATCAATATTTGTCCTAATGGTCTGCCTCAACTGATTGGGTGGAGGTGGAGGTGGAGGTGGAGGGGGCGCTAGACCTAATAGCTCATCTATCTCAAACTCATCCATTCTATGAAAATAATCTGCATATATATACAAACATGGAAATTTACGATTACTATTTAATTTACATTTCACCTTCCAAAAAAACTTATAATTAAATACAATTTACCAACTTAAATATAAACAAAGGAAACTCACATAGATCTATAATATTATTAATAGGTGGGTCTATTTTAACAATAAGCATCATTTAAGAAATATTATCCACTTAAATCAAAGTATAAGAAATATTCTACAAAATAAAACATCATAATGCCCATGCAACTCAAACAATACTTTTTAACATCTAAAGATGCATTAGTATAAGTTCCATCAAAATCATAAAAATAATCATGAGAGAGAGAGAGAGAATAGATAATGAAAAAAATGACTCCACTGATTTAGATAATGAATAATCATCTCCTCTAGACTCCATTGAGGGCTCATTTTCGAGTAAGATTTTTTTTAGTTGGCATTTTGGGCCATCATGGTACATTTGTATATTTGTTATACAGAGATGGATGATTACAATACCTATGATAGTTGTACTTTGGGACCCATAATAGTTGACCATCTTGTTATGAGAGGCTTCTAATCATAGTTTAATAGTAGCGTTGTGTAGTTCATCTTTACAAAGAAGGTAACTTCCATGGAATTACAATTTAGTACCCTTGCAATATTTAACCATTATCTTCAATTAGGCTACCACTTTATATTTTCAACTTGATAGGATTCAATTCAACTACTCTCTTTTGGTTTTAACTAAATTCATTAAAGTCATAAGTTATATGTATGAACTTGTCAATACATGTACTACTTTGTTGTGTTCTTTGCTAGAATCATGGGATGATTTAGTGATCGCAACTAGTAGTACTACACTAAGTTGAAGGTTGAATAAATAGTAGGTTCTCTACTCTTGGAAGAGTTAAAACAAAAAAAAACTCTATTTTTTTTTATATTCAATTTTATATTGGTATTTTCTTGTTCAAAGTCACAACCCACAAAATGTGATTCCAATATTGATCTATATTTGATTCTTATTTTTATTAACTTTGCCACTAGTGTGATTTATTGTCCTCTTAAATTAAATCAAGCTATGTAAATTTAAAGCCTCGTAACTTTTGATAGAGAGCATATTTTTTCATGCTTCATGTGGCATTGAAAAGGTGGTTCATAAATCTTCATAGATCACACAATTATTTTCTAGAATATTCCCTCGTATTTTATATTTTATTTTTTGTGATTTCACATTCAAGTAATTTACTTGGACACCTTGGCACTTGAAAATGACCATCTTACATGAGATGAATTTGTTTGATATGTTTTATATGTATTGATTTTATTGATCTTTTAAATTTTTATTTGAGTAGGTATCATAGGTTTCTCTATTCATCCTTTTGTGGTAAAATTAGAAAGGGATAATTATGATTCTTTTGTAAAATGATATCCTGATAAGTTTTAGGTGGTGTAATCATTTTCCTTTTATGTATGGACTCATACCTAAACTAGAAACACTAGAAATTATATAATCTTGGTGTAACATCATTGACTCATGTAGGAGTGATTTGATCTAGTATCAAGATCATGATTCTATGTGTATTGCATTGGATATTGATTTCCCCCACACACTTTGGAATAGACTTTAGGAGATCCATGGAGACCCTCATATCTCTCCATTCCTAGAGGATGCTATTGTAGATTGTTTCATTCCCTTTGTAGATGAAGATCACATACCCTTCAATGGTGATACTTAAGAGGAAATTTATTATATCATAGGTCTTTCATTTTTTGACAATTTAGAGGCTTGTCTCATTCTTCAAGTACTCATCCTATCAAGACCCAATATCCATCTTAAAAGTTTTTAATTATTTTAGATTATTATCACCAATTCCATAAACCGAATTGATTTAGTCTAGCATGGCATTAATCACCTTCTAAACATGGCCACTTGGGATTCATATCTTTTCAATATATTATCCTTGTTTGATGAGTTTAGAATTAGATATGTTAAACATTATTTTGAGGATATTGATATCCTCTTTCATGATAGCTATGCCATCATTGGAAACCCATCATATTATCTTTGGTGCTCATTCTACTTCGATCCTCATAAGATTCTTTATCATCATTTTGTTCCAAGATGTGAATATTTGCGAAGTTTGTAGAGACAAAAGTCTATTTAGATTTGAATTTTGTATTTACCCAACTTATTATAATCACATTTCCAATCACCAGTGTATTTATTTCTTCCTAAAGGAAAAAAAATGTTGTTTGCAAGTAATGGATCATGTTTTTTCTTTAATCTTTCATCATTAGCATGTGACCTACTTCTTTATGGGGAGTTTTGTATTCTCGTTTTATCTCTCTTATTAGGGCAGTATTTACTATAAAAAGGAGGCATTGGTTATTAGAGGAAGATAAAAGGATAAAGAAAAGAGAAAAAATAAGAAAAAGGACGTGTTATCATGTTTGTAAATATATAGTATATCTTTAGAGTTTGGGCTAAGTTAGGAAGTAGTGAGGATTAATAGTGATAGTTATAGTATTATCAAATTTAAGAACCCTATTTTTCACACACACACAAAAAAACATTCATAATCATTATCATTTTAAAGTTCAATTTAAACATAAATTAAACATCTAACTTTTACAAAAGAATCCTATAATTATATAAACATTTAGAAATATAAATTTAAAAATTCAAACTTTTACAAATGATTAAAATAGAGAGAGAGAGGGAGAGTAGGTAATTTGAGATACAACAAGTTAGAGAGAGAATAGATAATTTGAGAGATAGAGAGTAGGTAATGATAGAGAGAGGGTAATATGTGAAAGAGAGAGAGGGGGGTAATGTGTGTGTGTGTGTGAGAGAGAGAGAGGGGGTAATGTGTGTGTGTGAGAGAGAGAGGGGATAATGAGAGAGAGAGAGAGAGAGAGAGAGAGAGAGAGAGAGAGAGAGAGAGAGAGCGCAATGACATAGATGGTAACGTGTACATGTGTGTGAGAGAAGGGGGGTTTATTGTTGAATTTCATCTAGGGTTTATTGTTCGTTAATTTTTTAGGGTTTGTTGTTCCTTTATTTTCTAGGGTTTATTGTTCATTTTCTTCTATCTAGGATTTAGTGTTCATTTTTCTGTTAAGGGTTTATTGTCTGTTTTTTGTGTCTAATGTTTATTATTCGTTTACGTTTTTATTTTTTGTTTTTTTTCCTATGATTTTTACTATTCATTTTTTTTGCAACATTTAAAAACTAAAAACTATTTTAGACATGAAATAAACTAAAATAAAAAAAATAAAAAACATTTTCAAACTTTAAAACACTAAAATTAAAATATAACAATAAATTAACATTTTTTTAATGAAAAATAATAACAATAAATTAACATTTTTTATGAAAAATAATAAAAATAAATAAAATAGAATATAAAAAATAAAACTACGTACTTGGAAGGAGGTAAAAAATGTTCTGGGGGGTCAGCTGGGATGAAAAAAATGGGTACTCGTGCTCCTCTGAAATGTTTACCCATTTTTGAAAACATGAAAATGATGGAAAATGGTTTAAAAAATAAATAAATATATTCCAGAAATGGGCGCCCATTTTTTTTCAAATCGGGCAACTCATTTGAAAAAAACGGGCCCCCGTTTAGCTTTGGGTGCCTGTTTAGCTTCGGGCACTCGTTTTTGAATGGCTCGGGCACCTGTAGTGAAACGGGTGCTCGATGTATAAAAATCGGGCGTTTCTAGTGGGCTCTTTTCCGAACCCGCGGACTTCCGCGGGATTGGGACCTAACTTTATGTATTTACCCTATTATATAATATATAAACATTTATATATATATTACTAATACATATAATATAATATATTTAATGATATTAATATATATATATATATATACATTAAAAAACATATATATCATGATATAAAATTTTATATTAAATAAATTTTGCTTACTTGGATCCCTCATATAATTTCCCATTTGGACACTCTTTCCCTCTAGCTACAAATCTATCTCTTCTACTATCCCTAACACCTTGTACACTTATTTGTAACCAAATCTCTCCTCTTATGTATCATACTTATATATGAGCTCTGTCTGTCTGTCTGTCTGTCTGTCTGTCTAGTTGCAAGGTGTGCACCCTTGGTCTCCTTGTGTTGTGCAACATAGTGATCGGGTTTGTGATATGGCTTAAATGTCTCCTGTGGATTCTATAAGTCTAGTGGTTGTATTGGGCATTAACAAGTCAAAATTTTGGTGCAAAAGAAACCACACTTGTAACAATTGGTATTAGAGCTTGGTCATAGGTTCAAACGTAGCGCTTAGGTTTGTGACATGGATTAAGTACCTCCTATGGATTCTATAAGTCTAGTGGTTGTATCAGGCATTAATAGGTTAATATTTTGGTGCAACGACAACCACACTTGTAACATCTCCTCCCATCCCTCCCTCCCTAGATCCCTTTCCCCTTCTATATTCCTCCTCCCACCTCCCTTTCTCTCTCTCTCTCTCTCTCTCTCTCTCTCTCTCTCTCTCTCTCTCTCTCTCTCTCTCTCTCTCTCTCTCTCTCTCTCTCTCTCTCTCTCTCTCTCTCTCTCTCTCTCTCTCTCTCTCTCCCACCCCCTCGAGCCCGTTCCCCTTATGGAATCCTCTCTCTATCTCTCTAGATCCCTTTCCCCTTCTCTCTCTATCTATCACTCTCCCCTATCCCTTTCAAAAGCCCCCCTCTCTCTCTCTTTCCCACCCTCTCTCACCCCCTCTCTCTTTCCCCCTCTCCTTCTCTCCCTCTCTCCCTCTCTCTTTTTTGACACTTCTATCTCCTCACCTCTCCCCTCTCCCCCTCTCCCCCTATCTCCCCATTTCCCCTTGAAGAGAGATCTAGTTAAGGATCTATTGAGGATTTTCAGGTACTAAATTCTATGATGCACATTCTATTGTTTATTGGTGTAGTTCAACAATGTCACATAGAGGGGCACTTGATTCAGTAGTACACAAATTCTTTTGGTTAGTTGAGGAGGGCACAATATGACATAAATTGAATTGGAAAACAATCAAAGATTCTTCAAAGATGTATTCATTTTGAATCTTAGATGCAAGTACATGGACCATTTGGACACAAGAGTTGGCTTGTTTTTATTAGAGTTGTATTTAGGGGGATTGGGATCAATGTGACTCAAGTGAGTGGGTGGATACATGGGTTCCATAGTATCTAACTCCTTTATCTCAAACAATATACATGCCAAATAATGACATGGAAAGTTTAGTTGAGTATGACTATCTTTTAGATCTTCTAGAACCAAGACATGTTTTTTCAGCTGGTACACTATAGGGGAATGAAGAGAGAACATACTATTAGTTGGAATGATATGGACAAGGAAAGCAAAAGATAACACAACTAATGATAGATGATGATGGGTTCATGTATCCTATAGGTTCAATTGTTGTTGCAGGAACTTGGTTGCAAACATACATGATTATAAATAATGGCATACTTGCATTTGAAGACTATGAGAAACACAAAACCATTCTCATGTATTCACACCTTGTTATAGAAACAATTTTTTTGTTGTTGAAGCATCATGCCAAACTAAAGATAAAAGAACTATGTATAGTTAGTATTGCTGATCATGAAGCAATATTGGATACTCTTAAGAAAAGAGATGACCCTTCAAGCACACTTGAATAGCATATCTATCTCATACCAATTGACTCTAAGGAGTGGAAGGTACAATTAATTGTTAACACTAATATCCTAAACTTCTTAGTTATCCGGGTAATTAAAATAATATTTCCTTGCAAGAAATTATAATGTTGACACTTTATGATTATGACATTTACAAGACTTGTACCAAATTACAAAGCTTAATAGACCCATAATGACCAAAACACCAACTTTTGATCTGCAAAACAATTTTGAAACAAAAAAAATAAAATATATATTGTATATTTATTGTGCTCTTTAATATATTTTAAATGCTTATATATTTGCAAAAAATGAAATTCAAAAGTGAAAATTATGGCCTTTTGAAGAAAAAGCATCAAATAGTTTTAACATGAAATGTATATAAAAAAAAAGAATTTTTTATCAAGGCTAACATGGATGTAAAGTATTCCTCTTCAACTTTATAATAAAATCTTGTTTTCAAAAAATGAACTTTTCGATCATAAGTTATAAATTTTTGAAAAAAAGGATCAAATTTAACCTATAATGATGATCCCGTTAGAAAAAAAAATGCTAAAAAACTAAATTCATCTAAAATGTAATTTTTAATATGAAAATAGGGGTTTTTGGGCCTTTTAAATGTAATGGAACCATTCATTTGGGATAAAAATGCTCCAATAAGAAGATATTCATGAGATCTAAGCTTCAAATCCATGTTTTCAATGTGTCATATTGTAGCAAAATTACGTGAAAAAATGCCAAACCTAACTCTCTCAATCCTCCCAAATACAATGAGTTAGCTAAAAGTTCCAACACAATAGACAAAATAGCTACACGTAACAAATCTTACTAAAACTACATATGCAAATATGATTTAAATATATTTGAAAATCCTTTTTGATTCTCAAGATCACATGGAAATACAAGATAAGAGCATGCAAGTGTTCTTAAGATCATACAAAAAGTTCTAGTCTCTTAATAAGAAATAATTCAAGTATTGAAAACTCTCAAAAGTAAAGTTTGATACCATGTTACAAATCTAAAATAGATGCATAACCAAGATCTTTCTATGAGAGTGACAAACTATAAAACTATAAATGAAATAAAGCAATTATAGACCCACGATTCCAAGAGGTGTGTAAATATTAAGATGAAAATATTTCATTAAGAGCTCAAAGAGATTCTATAGAAAAATTACTATATGAGTCAAAGTACATTAGTGCCAACTTATATAAGAGCTTCACAATGTGCCAAAAAATGGCAAATTCAAACTAGTTAATGATTTTATATAGAACTAAGGAGAGCATGAAGGTGGAAAATCCAACCAATAAGGTGCAACCACCAAGTAGTCTAAAAATATCAAAAGTTTCACCATTGAAGGAATGGTTTTCCCTTTAAGGATGGGAACACCACCTATTATGGAAGGGAAGACCTCATTATCGTATCTTAGTCAAACTCACATTATGAATCTAAGAAATATTAATTATAGTATAGGAAAATCCTAGGACTAAGGGAAAAGTAAATAACCCACTAGGATAATGAATACGTAGACTAACACTCCTTATTCCTATTAGTTAATATTTACTCACTTAATCCACCTCTTAATCCTCATGTTTTGTCCCTTCTCTAATACACATGAAGATAAAATACTCTTCATAGTAGATTGGAAACTAACTAATTTAAATTATTTTTTCTACCCTTTTACTTAGTGTATGAAATAATAAACTCATGCTTATTATTATAATAGAGGGAAAATACAAAGAAATTTTGTAAACGAGCTCTACATTAGATGATCTTTTCAATATTAGCTCTAATGTTATTCTATTTTTTTAAAATTAATTCCTATTTTTTCAAGATAAAATATTTGACTAACCTAGGAAAATTCTTTAAACTATTAAAATAAAATTAACTAGCTAAAATAAAGAGTTGAAATTAAACGAGTATTCTTTACTATTACTAGAAATGATATCAGAAAAAAACAACACTAAAATGGAAACGAGTGAAGAGAGAGGAACTTGGGATCAAAGGTAGAAACTATATAGCTTGAATGCATATGTGGCATGTGAATTTCAATATGACACATTGTTTATATATGATTTTTTAATTATATCTATAAACAACTTGTCCGGGTTTCAAAATTCAACTTCAAGCTAAACTTAGGTAAAAAATATTAGTAGCTTCCAAAGATGATAAAGATATACAAATATAGTTTAAAATAATATTTAAATAAAATTAAATCAAACTAAAAAGGGGAAGAAAATAACAAATCCAATTCCAAGTGAAGAGCCAATAAGAAAGACCTCAAATCTAGAATAGATGAAGGTTTTGGTCTACAAAAGAGTTTTCTATTAATGGTTAAGGCCATCCTTTAGTTTTTGTAACTTCAATGATCATTGGGATGAAGAAATATTAAGAAAGTGTGCTCTCCTATCTTAAATGTGTCTAGGACTTGACAAAGAAATAAAAAATTCAAGTAATCTAAACTAAAATCTAAAATGTTGGCCTTGATAATGAGATCATGTGAACAAAAGATAACAATACAAACGACATACAATTTATCAAATAAAAAATACGTGAAGCAACAGCAAGTAAGTATATCAAAATCATCTATCAATCTTCATAAGATCAATGCAAGCAAGCCTACTATTTGAATATGCTTCTAATCTCCTCAAGAGTGTAATATAATGTTGGAGCCTTCACAAACTCTTCAAAAAATTATTTTAGACTTTATAAAGTAGTGGTAACAATCATGTAGAGTTCTATTGAGAGTAATAGCTTGATATAATGTGAGGTTGTATGACATATAATAAGTATGGATAAAAATAAATGAAATAGAGGAAGATAAGGGACACGCGAAACCATTCAAATTAACTCTAGTGTGGTTACCAATGACTTGAGTAGGTAAAAAATAATAAAATTCTAAAAAATTACATAATCTTGAACTACATAGACATGCCAGTCCATTGCATGTATGTTTATTTGTCACATTAGTGTCCAAATCGTTGAATCTTAACAAAGGGTTAAAAGAATAGGAAATGCCAAGTTCAATAAAATTATAGGATTAGTAGGGGAGATAAACACTAAAGTGATCTAGGAACATAATGTAAAATTATAAGGGTATACAATTGTTTTTCATTATAGTTATACAAGGTCTCCTTTCCCAATCTACCATTTTTACTTCCCTCTCTCAATTGATAGATTCTTGATACTGTTCTCCATTAGGCACCTATCTTCAGTTTTCCTCAACTACATAGAATCCATGCTTCGTACCCTAAACCCTAAAAATATGAAAAAAAATCCTCTAATATTTTTAGGATTGATGACAATTTTATTTTTATTGCTTCACATCGCCTCTTGGTTATGCAAGATACAACATAAAACAACATCCTATCTCATCTGTCCAATGCAACATTGTTTTCTTTTTTCCTTCTTCTTTGTAACAACCCACATCTATCTTCTTCCTCATCTTGAAACCTCCCAAATTCCTACCTGCAACTAATTTTAAGCACCAAAATAGGCCTCTCTCTATCTAAGACAACATCTCTTGAAAAAATATTCGTAAATAATTCCCTAAAATTATATTGAGCACACAAAGTACCCACGAACAATATGGATGACACCATATTTCACATTGTAAGTAAATCTTGGACCATGAAAATATCCTCGGGGTCACACAAATCATCTCCACACATGTAAAGCACCATAAATGAATTTGAATATTAGTAGGGAAGTATACAAAAATATGTTTTGCTAGCTTAAACCTTTTAATTGTCCTTGCGAGAAATCAAGGAGGGGTCTTTATAAAAATCCATGAACCTTTTGTTTAAGAACTATAACACACAATAAATTCTAGGTGAACTAAACACAAGTTGAATTCATCCTATGATCTCATGTGATCCTTCCCTACATATGAAAAGATACATAGATCTTATCACTAGGGTAAAAATGACTAGCTAAGAATAAACACAATTAATATTATGTTGGATGGATCCCTAAACAAGTGGTTGAATTCAAAATTTGAAATCATGGTGGCAAATGTATGAAAGTATACGGTTAAAAATACTACAACAAAAATGTCACTCTTCGTCTTGCTTAGTACTCATTTTAAAAGCTAAATACATTTTCATGTAAATGTGAACATGGTTTCATGAATAGTCCTCGTTTACATCAACATATTTGTAACACTTATTTGCATTAATATAATAATGTTATTAAGGATGTAACTAATGATGACCATCTTGAATAGTTCAAAGAAAAATTATTTAGAAAATTTAATTAATTATTAAGCAATTCAATTAATTTATTAAGCACACATATGTTGTAGTAGTATAAATTTTGGGGCACAATCTTACTTGTTTCCTTCTAACTAATCTAAGGGATATATCTAACCTTGCACGATAGAGGAACCAATATTCTATTGATAGGTGGATAAAACTCGAACATCTAATTCAATGTCATATAGATAGAAAGATAATTCAGGTGTATGATAAACATATAGATTTTTTGAAAATGAAAACCTTTATTGTGATTATTAATCATAATAAAACATATTATAAACACACATTATAGTATATTACTATGTGACAAAGATCTTCCTTACTAATTACTATAGATTTACAAATTATTTCTATTTTTCTTATTTAAGATGTGAATAACACAAAAATACATTTAATAATTCATATTATTCATATAATTTCTCTGCTATACTATATATCATATCTTTTCTAAAGCTTCATAAACTCATTTTTTATATATATTTGTGTCTATTTATATTTTTATAACATGTCATTTATCATGTTTTCATTTGACCTGTACCATTTAAATATCCTTGTCATCAACACATTAGTTATAGCTCTTTATTAACTTGCACTCTTTCGTATAGCGTTTAGCATGTTTTCATTCGTCCTTTACTAAGATGTTTAGCATATTGATCAATCAACTACCCTCTCAATTGTAAAAAGCATTTATTCAACCAATGGAAAGATTATGAAAATGAAGGTGAAGTAATGAACGTGAAATGGCGAGAGGAAGGAATTGTAGAAAACAGAAGTTCTGTTGTGTGGCGTGACTAGAATAGAAGAGGACTGAAAACGGCTTTCAATCAATGTCCTTATGCTGAAATCGCCACAGGAGAAGCGACACCATATTTTTTGTTGAGTAGTGGTGGTGGTGGAGCGCATGGAGAATCGTCACAGGTGGGGCTGGAAACTGACTGCTCCACATTGTTCTCTGCTAAAGCAAATTTTTTGTGTACTCGTGATGGTGGTGGAGCACATGGAGAATGGCCACAGGTGGGGCTGGAAACATCTTCTTTCTTCATATTCTTAAGTGTATTATGATCTGACGGTGGTGGTGGAGGAGCGCATGGAGAACTGCCACAGGGGGGGCTTGAAACAGCTGACTGCTTCATATTTGTATGCTCTGATACAACAAATTCTTTGTTGAGCAATGGTGGTGGTGGAGAGCATGGAGAACTGCCACAGGTGGGATTTGAAACAGCTGACTGCTTCGTATTGTTGTTTGAAGGATTTGGGAGGTTGTGTCGAGCGGATACATGAGCCATACAAATAAGGGAAAGCACAGCGAACATTGTGTTCATTTTCATGCGCAACAAACTTGCCATGTTTAGGGTTGAGAGTGTATATTAGCTCAAATGCAGAGAAAAATCTTAATAACCAGATTAGGGTTGTAACCGAAGATTGAGATTGGTTCCAATGCATCACCGCCACCCATTTATAGGGGGAAAATAACTTCCAAACAATTTCTTCCAAGATGTTCAAAGTCGTATGGCGTATTGGAAACGAAGAAATTGGCAAATTATGTATTAGTTTACTATATTTTTTTTCTTAAACGTGTAGCTAATTTTTCTCAACAACAGTTAATTTTCTTCATTTCATATACTGCCTCTATTCAAACTAGAAGCTTTGACCGAGTAACCCTTACATTTTATTAAAATACCAAGGAAATAAACATCGTGAATTATATGAGATCTAGTGTTAAACATGAAACAATCTCTTTATTTGAAACAAATAAGTCTTTATCATTTGAATTTTTTTCTGTATGACCTCTGGATCACACATGTTTTGTTATGGACCATTCCAAGAATGATGAAAATATATGGATAAAACTAGGTTGACTGAATATGGCAATCAACTAATTTTATTTAGAATTATCACATATCAAATAACCAAATCAAGGAATCTTGAAATAAGAAAAAAATAAAAGACTTAACCATTTTTTATAATTGATAAATTGTTAGTTAATATTTAAATAATTTTCTAATCACTACTTACAATCAATATTTCTTATATTGGTTGGAAGCAAAGTTAAGAATTTTTAAATAGTTTAATCTCAAATTTTGGTCGATTCATCTTGAAAACTATGGGTTTTGATTTTGGGTACAACATATTTGATCTTTCATGTAATTATAATCTATATTGTATGAATTTGTTCCAATAGAATGTACACCTTAAAAATATGTTCATCTATTTCTTTGTAGTAAATGAATACACAAAGGCAATGATTATAAGCACATTTAATAATATTAGCAAGGTCATAGGTTATCATGCCCTATTATACGAGCCATTGATCTAAATCGTACATTGAATTCAAACGATACTTCTGATGGATATAATCTTTTAATTGTATAAGTATATGTGTGGTTAACTTGTGTCTATCATAACCTTAATTAAATTATAATATTATTTATTTAAACTTATTTAGGTAAATATGTTATTTTGGGTGACATTTATAGCACAAGCATAATACATATATGATGTAGTGGGTACCTTTCATTATTATATTTTGAGTTATGATATTATGCCAGACTTAAGAAGGATTGCGACTTTGAATTGGCTCATTATTATCAAGCGATATCAACTATTTATAACTTATTTACTTTTGTGTTCTTCACCTATGCAACTAATTTTATTGTAAAAGATTTTAGAGAAATATCATGCAGTCTAGAAGCAAAGAAACATGCCAGCTTTTCCTTAGAAGATTAGTTTGTAAAGTGCATACCTCATTAATTTTATTTTTTAATTAAGCATAGAGGGAGGTAAAATGACTTAATAAAGCTACTACAATCCTATTTTGATCCATTTTGAAGTTTTTTTGAAGTAATTATTATAAAACTAAATTATCTCCTAAGGCTACAAACCAATGAAGTTTTGAGAGTTATTTCAAATTGTGGATTCAAGTAGGAGGTAAGATATAGTAAAAAAAAATATTTTATTTTGATTTTTTATTAATTAATATAAAAATGTCTTAAAAATAGTTTGTAAAGTGCATATCTCATTAATTTATAAATAAAATAAAATACAGAGAGGCAATCTCCAACCTCTTAAAATAAAATTACTTTGAATTATATTTTGAGTTATGATATTATGCGAGACTTAAGAAGGATTGTGACTTTGAATTGGCTCATTATTATCAAGTGATATCAACTATTTATAACTTATTTACTTTTGTGTTCTTCACCTATGCAACTAATTTTATTGTAAGAGATTTTAGAGAAATATCATGCAATCTAGAAGCAAAGAAACATGCCAACTTTTCCTTAGAAGACTAGTTTGTAAAGTGCATACCTCATTAGTTTTATTTTTTAATTAAGCATAGAGGGAGGGAAAATGACTTAATAAAGCCACTACAATCCTAGTTTGATGCATTTTGAAGGTTTTTTGAAGTCATTATTATAAAACTAAATCATCTCCTAAGGCTACAAACCAATGAAGTTTTGAGAGTTATTTCAAATTGTGGATTCAAGTAGGAGGTAAGATATAGTAAAAAAAATATTTTAGTTTGATTTTTTTATTAATTAATATAAAAATGTCTTAAAAATAGTTTGTAAAGTGCATATCTCATTAATTTTTTTAAAAAATTAAATATAGAGAGGCAATCTACAACCTCTTAAAATAAAATTACTTTGAATTATATTTTGAGTTATGATATTATACGAGACTTAAGAAGGATTGCGACTTTGAATTGGCTCATTATTATCAAGTGATATCAACTATTTATAACTTATTTAGTTTTGTGTTCTTCACCTATGCAACTAATTTTATTGTAAGAGATTTTAGAGAAATATCATGCATTCTAGAAGCAAAGAAACATGCCAACTTTTCCTTAGAAGATTAGTTTGTAAAGTGGATACCTCATTAATTTTATTTTTTTAATTAAGTATAGAAGGAGGGAAAATGACTTAATAAAGCTACTACAATCCTATTTTGATGCATTTTGAAGTTTTTTTGAAGTCATTATTATAAAACAATCATCTCCTAAGGCTAAAAACCAATGAAGTTTTGAGAGTTATTTCAAATTGTGGTTTCAAGTAGGAGGTAAGATATAGTAAAAAAATTAATTTAGTTTGATTTTTTATTAATTAATATAAAAATGTCTTAAAAATAGATATCATATTATGTGAGACTTAAGAAGGATTGCGACTTTGATTTGGCTCATTATTATCAAGTGATATCAACTATTTATAACTTATTTACTTTTGTGCTCTTCACCTTTCATGCTCGCCGAGGCAACCTTTAGGATCTTGTGGCTTTGCTCCCCAATTTTTTTAAGTGTATTTCAATACCATCCAGTCTATGATCATTAGCATCTGCTCTATTTTCCAAGCAAGTAAAATTGTTGCGGTTGGCATTTATAATATCCTCCACATTGCCAATTGCCTTGGTTAGCTCACTTAGACAGTCTGGGAGGGAGTTGAATTTTTTGGAACCTAGGGGCTGTAAAGGTTTTATTTTCCCAGCTTCATTGGCTTGCTTGAATTTTATGCCCTCAATTTCCTTTTGAATCCAGTTGAGTGCTTGTTTGAAGTTCTTTGTTCCGTTATTTATACAAAGACATATGTCCACTTGGTGCTCTCCCTGGTTTTTGACATCCTTGGTATCAAGATTGACCTCCAGACTAACCTCTCGGTCCTCAGTGTTTTGATCATCTTTCGTAGCTATGTCCTCATCCATGATGCTCTTCTGCTTCAAATCAGACCTGAGAGGTGACCTTTCTTCCACCTCCCTTCCTTTTGATTTCTTCTTTTTATGTTTCAAGGTCACCTGGGTTTGAACCTCCTTGCTGCCGGTGTTCGTATCATTGTCAGTCCCTTCCTCCTTCTCATTTCAACTGTCATCCTCTCCTCTCTGTTTATTTTTATCAAACCCTCTATTTTGAAACCCAATTGCATTATTATTTGTTTATTGGTATATTAATTTGGGTTACAAAGCTGCAAAAAAGTTTAAATCTTTCATCTACCGATTAGACATTGATTCACCTCCCCTCTCAGTGTCTTTGGGACTGATCAAGTATCTAGTAGACTGACACTGAGACTTTTAGTCATGTTTTCTTATGTGTCCATCAAGAGAATAAAAGGATGCATGAGGCAGTTAGCTTCATACCTCCTATCTCTCATGCTAAGTCAGACTCTATATCACTTTCCAAGGATATGCCTATGGAATGGAGTATTGATCATGAAATGATTTTGTAGGGACCCTTGCTACTCACATTGTTTAAATTGATTGTTAAACTAACAAGTCAATAATTTGTAGAAGCTCCAGAGGTTAGTGACATAAAAAAATTACTAATTTTTTTTTCTAACGAAATAGTCAATCTAAAGAGATCTCAAATTCCACAAACCAGACCCCCTTTCTAGCAAAACTACCAATCTAATAGGCCTGCTTATCAACAAAATGAGTACTTGAATAATCCAGTTGCTCCAAATCAATCAGCTAGTCAGATATTTTCCATGCCCAATCTGTTGAAAATGGTCTACCCTAGCACTAGTAAAGATTTGAAAGCAGGACAAAATAATCTAGCAAATGATACCAACTCTTGGTGTTTTCCATGTAACAATGCACACTCTCTGAGAAATTTTCTGAGAGGCAATCTACAACAAAAGCTTGCAGAGCAGCATTTCTAAGGCATGGCGACTGAAGATGCAGCCTACGTGGCCCCTAGTATGGATAATGCTTCCTTCATTACACAAATGCAGGGCATGTCAATGGAGCAGGAAGCATAAATAGCCCCAGACCATGCACTTTTCTTTTGGATGGAAGGAGAAGATATTATGATTTCTAATGATAGAGTATCGTCGAGCTCAGGGGATCCTCAAGTGCAATCAAATTACAATCTTTGATCAAAGAGGCGTTTAACAAGAGAAAATGTAAACGTGCCAGGGAAGTCCTCTATTGACAACACTCTCGAACAACCCGCAACCGTTGTTACTTATCAAAGGAGAGATTTCATTGCTTAGAAGCCCAGAGAGACAAAGGCGTTGCTGCCATTAGTATTGGATGTAGTGGAGCAGTTAAGGAAAGCCCCAACTAACGTATCTTTATGGGATCTTCTCACCATCCCAGAGAAAAGGAGTCATTTGAAGGAAGACTGCTACTTCTCTGCCGACGAGCAGGAAAGCTTCTCAGCATCTCGCAGACAAATCATATTCAATAGTGGCATTGACAAATCAAGACGTTCCACTGAAATCTTGATCAGAAGGTAAGCCTAAGCCCAACCCTTTTTATTTGACCCTCATAGTAGGAGATAAGCTGCTACATAACTCTATGATAGACTCTAGCGCCAGCACTATCGTCATGCCTAAGCAAATCACTAAGGTTTTGAATATTAAGTATGAGCCATTAAATCGTGGCGTCATGCAGTTAGATGGGAAGAAGGTACAAATAATAGGCCTCATTAAAATCCTCCCGCTAACATTGTTCGCATGTCGTAGTGTCATAGTGTCTCAAGAAGTAGTGGTTATTGATATTCCCCCTATTTTTGGTCTTTGCCTCTCTAGAGATTTTGCTGCCATGATAGGAGGTTACATGTCCTTGGACTGGTCCCATCTTATTCTCTGTACCAAGCAAGGTGCCAATCTCAAAATCCTCTCAGAACCCCTTCATGCTGAGCATGTTGCAGATCAAGCTATGCTCAATTTTGAGCCAACCCACACCTCAATCTCCAGCGAAGAAAGAAGGAAGGTAGATTTCATCGAGGATGAAGAAATAATAGGAGATACTTCTCCAAATGAGGAGGATTTTCTTGAGGAATTCATTGACTATAACCCCTATTCAAATTATCATGCCATAGGTCTTGGTACTTACTGCATTTTTGATGAAGGTTAGGTTGTCCCAAAACTAGTTAAAGAAGCCTTTACCCAAGGAGATTTATCCTCTTTACTTTGGACCCTACATTTTGATGGTGCAAGATGCAAAGTAGGTTCAGGGGCTAGAATTTGTTTTACTTCACCTTCGGGCGAGTAGATTCTAAAGTCTTTTCTCTTACAGTTCATGTGTTCCAACAATGAAGTAGAGTATGAGGGGTTGATTCAGGGCCTGATGTAGGCAGAAAAGATGGGTATAAAGAAATTGAAAGTTTTAGGGGACTCCGAACTTGTTGTCAATCAGATTCGAGGAATCTCTAGTGTAAGACAGGTACATATGAGGTCTTACTGCCACAGAGCTTGGGATTTGAACGAAAGCTTCAACGCTTTCAATATCCAAAGAATCCATGACAAGGCAAATGCATCCGCTGACCGGATGGCCAATATTGAGTCAAATTTTGACCCCACTATGGATTTTCTAGTCAACCCCCAAGTAGTTGGCATCATCATTCGACCAACTATCCCAGATAATGACACCCACTGACAAGTTTTTGAGAATGACAAAAAAATTGATTTGTTCATTCAGAATTCGAGAGAGTTTGCAGATCAGTTACAACCCAAGGTTAAAGAGGTGTACGGGGATCAAATCATACAGTTGAAGTCAAATAAGCTCCCTAGTGGGCTAATCACCTTAGAGAACCTTTTCGACCAGGACGATGCCAAAAGTGATAAGTGGAAGCTCACGGTTGATAAAGGAGACTATACCGAAATGTCGGTAGGTTATGGTAAAATCCTCAAAGTCAGGAAGGAGATTTCACTCCAAGACCGAGAGAAATTGGCCCAATATTGTGATCAATACGTGGGTGTGCTAGCATGGTCCTATGAGGATTTGAAAGGATACAACCCCGATATCATTCATCATACTATCGAACTTATCGATGGAGCCAAATTGGTCCGATAGAAGCAGAGACCTGTTAATCCGAAAGTCAAGTTACTCATGGCCCAGGAGCTAAGAAAGCTGATAGAGTCAAAAATCATCTATCCCATAAAAAATCATCTAGTAAGTTTGTTAAGATCTTACTTGTCCTAGATGCCACAGCTTCTTGTTTTTACATGTTCCATTTGTGTTACCTATGTTGATCTTGTTGCTCAGTTTTATTTTTTTATTTTAGATTGATAAGATCATATTGTGGTAAATTGTATACCTCTAAAATTTTAAAATCCCTTTAGAATCACTTTCATAGTTGTGCCTTATCTTCCAAATTAATGTCTTATTGTGCTTAGTTTTAGGACCATTTCTAGAATCTTAGTGCAATCTTCTACTCAACAACCTTTGTTTTGGCCTAGAGGACTAGGGAACCCAACACCCCTCTCCTAGTGGAATAGGTGTCTTAGCACCCTCATCCATGTAATTTGGCCCCAAATTTAAAATTACAATAGTCGCCTTTGTGAGTAGGAGCAAAGTGGTCCCTAATGTCGGCCTTCCTTGAAAATGAAACCCAAAAGGTGTAATTTGCATATAAATACAATTTCCTCTCATATTTGAACTCTAAATATTATCAATACACATCAAGTATCAATTCTCATGAGCATTAAATCTGGCATCTCCAAGGAAATTGAGCACATATCTTCGATCAAATATTTAAACATTCAATTTTTAGCTATATTATGATCATGTTGCTCAGTTTTATTTTGATATTTTAGATTGATAAGATCATATTAGAGTAAATTGTATACCTCTACAATTTTAAAATCCCCTTAGAATCACTTTCATAGTTGTGCCTTATGTTCCAAATTAATGTCTTATTGTGCTTAGTTTTAGGACCATTTCTAGAATCTTAGGGCAATCTTCTACTCAACAACCTTTGTTTTGGCCTAGATGACTAGGGAACCCAACATTCCTATCCTAGTGGACTAGGTGTCTTAGCACCCTCATCCAATTTGGCCTCAAATATAAAATTACAATAATTATCTTTGTGAGTACGAGCGAAGTGGTCCCTAATGTTGGCCTTCCTTGAAAATTAAACCCAAAAAGGTCTAATTTGCATATAAATACAACTTCCTCTCACATTTCAACTCTAAAAATTATCAATACACATCAAGCATCAATCCTCATGAGCATTAAATCTGGTATCTTCAAGGAAATTGAGCACATATATTCAATCAAATATTTAAACAATCAATTTTTAGCTATATTATGATCATGTTGCTCAGTTTTATTTTGATATTTTAGATTGATAAGATCATATTTCAGTAAATTGTATACCTCTACAATTTTTAAATCCCTTTAGAATCTCTTTCATAGTTGTGTCTTATGTTCCAAATTAATGTCTTATTGTGCTTAGTTTTATGACCATTTCTAGAATCTTATTGCAATCTTCTACTCAACAACCTTTGTTTTGGCCTGGAGGACTAGGGAACCCAACATGCCTATCCTAGTGGACTAGGTGTCCTAGCATCCTCATCCAATTTGGCCCCAAATTTAAAATTACAATAGTCATCTTTGTGAGTAGGAGCGAAGTGGTCCCTAATGTTGGCCTTCCTTGAAAATTAAACCCAAAAAGGTGTAATTTGCATATAAATACAACTTCCTCTCACATTTGAACTCTAAAAATTATCAATACACATCAAGTATCAATCCTGATGAGCATTAAATCTAGCATCTTCAAGGAAATTGAGCACATATCTTCAATCAAAGATTTAAACATTCAATTTTTAGCTATATTTTCAAGTTTTATGTGCTCCTCCATGATGAAGGCATGAATTAACACCTTTCAAGAAACATAAAACTTTATCTAAGACTTAAAGGCATTGATTTCATATCAAATGTAGTATTTAACATTTCAAACATTTCCATTAAGGTTGTAGCCTTTGCCCTTTCTAAGGATAGGCTCTATTTTCATCAATATTGTTGTAGTGGAGGAGGAAACACCAACACAACCTATTTGACTTGGGCATGCCCCATACAACACAATATGTTTCCCTCCTTTCATGAGAACAAGTGTATATTCAACAATAGACAAGGTTATAAGATCATAGAGAAAACAATAATATAGACGAGCTCAAACTTTGAATAGTAAAAAAACTCTAGAATAATGCATGCTCCAGTCATATCTAAGACTTTTTTGGTTGATTTTAGAGAGACGGACCTATCCAGCCATCTAATTCAAAACTATGGACCTTCTGCTGATGAAGAGACCCTCAGAGTAGGGTGCCCAACACACTAGTCCTACATTTTCATGCCTAGATTCTTCTTTATCTTCTAATTCTAGATCTTTGGTATTGTTTTGACTTTCAATTTTGTATCTTGTTTTTGATTAAGATAAAATGGGTTTTATAGGGACTCAAAACCCAAATAAAAAAAAAGAAGAGAAATGGCGAGACCATCCAGAAACAACAACTAAACAAAATCAAAATAGGGGCACAACCCCACAAAGCCCTGCAACAAAACTACACTAAAGCATGAGGCCATCTAGTAGAAACATAAACAAGAGCTCCTAAAAGCTCCTGATTTTTCTCCACAAATTTTTTATTGATATCTTCTAGTTCCTCCACGATGCTCCTCATAGTGCTCTTCTCTTCAACCCTACTCCTAGTTATTGTAGACAGATTTGTAGAAGCTTGTACCTCCAGAATACTACTAATCGAGCGAGCATGATGGATTTTCATTTTCTCATTAAGATTTTTGATGCCTTCGGCACTATTATTCATAGATTTTTTGTTGATCTCAACCATAAGTTTTGTATCTTGTTATTTATACTAAAAATATTATTTTATTTCCTATCAATCAACCTAGTTCACTTACATACGTTGCATAATCTAAACTACAATTACACAAAAAAGGAATCATAAACCCTTAGCATACAACTCTCGTATTAGGACTATAGTTGAACGTAGTTTATGAATCCCAAATATGATGGCACATAAATATTTGAGATCTTAGTGTTCACCCTTAGGATAGGATCCTATTTTCACCATATTTCATCAAAGGAAATTGAGCACATATCTTCAATCAAAGATTTAAACATTCAATTTTTAGCTATATTTTCAAGTTTTATGTGCTCCTCCATGATGAAGGCATGAATTAACACCTTTCAAGAAACATCAAACTTTATCTAAGACTTAAAGGCATTGATTTCATATCAAATGTAGTATTTAACATTTCAAACATTTCCATTAAGGCTGTAGCCTTTGCCCTTTCTAAGGATAAGCTCTATTTTCATCAATATTATTGTAGTGGAGGAGGAAACACCAACACAACCTATTTGACTTGGGCATGCCCCATACAACACAATATGTTTCCCTCCTTTCATGAGAACACGTGTATATTCAACAATAGACAAGGTTATAAGATCATAGAGAAAACAATAATATAGACGAGCTCAAACTTTGAATAGTAAAAAAACTCTAGACTAATGCATGCTCCTGTCATATCTAAGACTTTTTTGGTTGATTTTAGAGAGACGGACCTATGTAGCCATCTGATTCAAAACTATGGACCTTCTGCTGATGAAGAGACCCTCAGAGTAGGGTGCCCAACACACTAGTCCTACATTTTCATGCCTAGATTCTTCTCTATCTTCTAATTCCAGATCTTTGGTATTGTTTTGACTTTCAATTTTGTATCTTGTTTTTGATTAAGATAAATAGGGTTTTATAGGGACTCAAAACCCAAATAAAAAAAAAGAAGAGAAATGGCGAGACCACCAGAAACAACAACTAAACAAAATCAAAATAGGGGCGCAACCCCACAAAGCCCTGCAACAAAACTACACTAAAGCATGAGGCCATCTAGTAGAAACTTAAACAAGAGCTCCTAAAAGCTCCTAATTTTTCTCCACAAATTTTTTATTGATATCTTCTAGTTCCTCCACGATGCTCCTCATAGTGCTCTTCTCTTCAACCCTACTCCTAGTTCTTGTAGACAGATCTGTAGAAGCTTGTACCTCCAGAATACTAATAATTGGGTGAGCATGATGGATTTTCATTTTCTCATTAAGATTTTTGATGGCTTTAGCACTATTATTCATAGATTTTTTGTTTATCTCAACCATAAGTTTTGTATCTTGTTATTTATACTAAAAATATTATTTTATTTCCTATCATTCAACCTAGTTCACTTACATACATTGCATAATCTAAACTACAATTACACAAAAAAGGAATCATAAGCCCTTAGCATCCAGCTCTCGTATTAGGACTATAGTTGAACCTAGTTTATGAATCCCAAATATGATGGCATATAAATATTTGAGATCTTAGTGTTCACCCTTAGGATAGTATCCTATTTTCACCATATTTCAACAATAAACCATCTAGGTTGCTACAAGAATATTATAAAATAATATAATCTGGAGATATGGGTTCATTAACCCAAATGATCTGTTATGAATGCCTAAACATTTATTTCATGAAAAAATATGGTCTTTCCACACATATGGAAAGTGGTCACATATAGAACAATGAATGCATAATTCCCTTTTGAAAACTTTTCAAATTTACAACACAAAGAGGAAACTAATATTTTCAAATTATAACAAATGAAAAAAGAGCGATAATACTAATTTTACTGTATAATATACAACCCATGAGATAAATCATAGAAGGTTCCTTTCAAGAAGTGTTACCACACCATCACCTTCATCTATATATCAATGTATGGGCACACATTGAACCTCTAAATTTCCACACAAAGGCACAATAGGCAAAATAATCACTTATATTGCAACAAGAATCAATTGAGGAATCACAAACCAAGAACATAGAACCACATGGGAAACTCAATTAATTAGAAATATTATTGAGAAAAGATTGGCTATGATTCTAAATATAATACCTCAAGCCTCACATCTTAGAGATTATACAATCAAACATTATTTTTAAAGAACTAAATGATAACATGTCACATTACACAACAAAATGCAACTAAATATCTTTTGAAATAAAATGACACATGGAAATTTACTAGTTGAAGACTTACCAATCATGTAAGGAAACCATAACTATGTTCCTAGGAGAAGGGGAAATGACATCTAAACAATGATCAAGTACAAATGCATAGGCATCCTCTCTTACAAATAGAACATAAGCGTAAGGTGTGAAATTTTTTAAACTTAAATCCCCACCAAAATATGTTTATAATTTTGTATAACATCAAATGAAACCTACATGAATGGTAGATAAACTAGGTGCAATCACATCTTGATTAGACAACGCAAACAATTAATTTCTAGAGTGAGGAGTAGGGTGAGAATAACAACCATCTCCAATCCACTCAACACAATATACATAATGCCTAAATGATAAAGGTTAAAATTCACAAGGGGTTTTCTTACTAGGAGGTACAAGCCCCTTAGAAACTAGATCAATGAGGAGATAATTTTTAAGAAACAGAATGCTTCCCAATGCAAAAAAAAATTAGAAAGAATTAGTATAATAATTTTCGAAAAAATGAAAGTTTGGGAAGAATCACCAATCCAAGGGTAAAAAAATTGCATATGAAATTTCCGTGAACATGATGAAAAATCTCACTTTCCAATGTAATCGGATACAACATCATGTCAAAAGACTACAACACACCTAGAGGATACTACCATGTTAGAGGGAAACTATCATGAGTCCACTAGCTTCATATATCTACATTGGCATCTTTTTGGTACAAGTGTATTTACCCATTAGTGGAGTCCCAAGAATGTACTATAGTTATTTCATTATGTTGGTGGCTTATTTTGATTCAAACACTTGGCCAAAGGTTTCACCCTATCTTTTTTCTAGATCTTCATGCAATAAGAAACTAGTTAGGAGACAAAACAAAATAGTCACAACAAATAATATACTCCAAAATAATAGAACCAACCAAAAGATTGAAATGAACACTAACATTCAATTTCCAAACCACTAGCACATGAAGGAGATAACATTCATTAGCTAGTGAGTAAACAATGGACTCCAAAACATGTTCTTTGTTCATTGTACAAACATTTCTTCAAAGATAAATTACATATGAAATGATAATTTACATGGGAAACATGCAACTAAAGCTAGACCATTCTCCACTTATGTTGTAAATTTACATTCCATTGAATAAGAGGTTCCATAACAATAAATTAAAAATAAAGATTTATTTCTTGAAAATTTGAAATTATTAGAATTAGCTAGTTTTTAACTTCAAACAACGATTGTAAACTTGACTTTAATTGAAATAAAACTCCCAAAACATCAAACAAATTTAAATAGAATTGTTTTCACAAAACATGAAACAAATTTAAAAGGAATTGTTTTAGACAATTGATGTGAACAAGTTTTGTTAAAATATTGTTTTTTCATATGAAACTTTTGACATTAACAAGATAAAGTGCCCACTATTTGTATCAATCCATTGAGTGATTACTTATTCTAATAAATTTTAGAACAAAGTGTCTAGTTATTATACTAATCAATGTCTAATTGAAACTGATCATTTTGCATCAATATTGTGACTCATATAATAAGATGACAACATACTGAATATGTTTTCTGTGAATACTTCCTATGAATTTTTTATTTTTTTAACTTGGCATGCTACCTATTTTCAATAATGAATTTCAAACGGAAACTTATGATTCATAGGTTTATTAGATCCCATAATAAAAAATGTTGTACACGCTTATTTGGTTTTAAGATGATCTCATATAATGAATTCCTCGCAGTCCCATCAGTCCAAGCTAAAAATTGAATAATACCTCAGGCAAAGCAAGTTGGTGGTTTCATTCCTTTCAATAAGAATTCTATTTGAATTCATGATGTTTAGTTCAGCATTTCCTTAATAAAATGGAATTAAATACATTTCTTCAAAGATAAATTACATATGAAATGATAATTCACATGGGAAACATGCAACTAAAGCTAGGTCATTCTCCACTTATGTTGTAAATTTACATTCCATTGAACAAGAGGTTCCATAACAATAAATTAAAAGTTGACAACACACTAGCTATGTTTTTGTGAATAGTTCCATTTTTATTTTTTTTGGACTTGGCATACCACCTATTTTTATTTTATACATTTATTTGGTATTAAGATGATCTCATATAGCGAATTCCTCATAGTCGCATAAGTCCAGGCTAAAAATTGAATAGTTTATTTGGTATTGAAATGTTCTCATATAGCGAATTCGTTGCAGTCCAATCAGTCCATGCTAAACATTGAATAATTTATTTGGTATTAAGATGATGTCATATAGTGAATTCCTCGCAGTCCCACCAATCCAGGCTAAAATTTGTATAAGTATGTTTGAGGAAATTTCTCCTATATATGGCTTGAACTGATACATATAAGGATCCAATCACAATCTTTGTCTACAATTATACGCAAGATTTTGCATTGATTTCTTCGTCTCCGATACGCCATACGAATTTGAATGCTTCGATGTCTAAGAATTTGTTTGAATTATATTTTACAGTGATGGCTTCCCTATAAATAGGTCACAATGTTGCATCGAATCCCATCTCAATCTTTCTGTACAAACTAATTCTTAAGACTTATCTCTCCATTTGAGTAAGTAAACATGGGAAGTTTGTCGAGCATGAAAATAAGCACATTTCTTGCCCTCATCTTCCTTATGTTTATGCTTCATGTCTCTGCTGGATATGACCTGCCAAATCCTCAAAACAACAATAACATGCTTACAAATATGGCAGCTATTTCACGTACCCGCTGTGGTAGTTCTCCATGCCCTTCTCCACCATCACATCACAAGAAATTTGTTTCAAATGACCAGCTTACAAATATGGATAAGATGGATGTTTCAACTACAAATTCTGGTAGTTCTCCATGCCCTTCGCCACCATCACATCACAAGAAATTTGTTTCAAATGACTAGCTTACAAAGATGGATGTTTCAACTACGAATTGTGGTAGTTCTCTATGCCCTCCACCACCAATGCTTGACAAGAAATTTGTTTCAGAAGACTTTCTCTCTCATAATGTCAAAGACATTCACTGAAAGCTACTTTCGGTCCTCTTCTATTCTAATCCATACACACTAGTCAGCCCACAAAAATAAAACAAGTTACTTTCTGTAATCTTTTCCTCACTATTCCATTTGTTTACTACATTGCAATAATACATACATCTGTGCTTATCACAACAAACACCTGTTAGATGTTTGATCAATATTGCTAGATATCTCCTAAGGTAAGTTTCTAAGGAGTAAAAAACACCATGATGATGCCATTTTATAAAAAAAATTAGAATATTAAAGAGTCAAATGAAGGGTTCAATTTTTTTTTGTTTTTGTTTTCAAGAATATATTTTAGAATGATGTGAAGTAAAAATAATATATAGTATGTGCAAGAAGAGAAATATATAAGCATACATCATTAATTTCTTTCATCATTCACATGAAAATACAAACATTATGTCAAGAAGGTAAAATAAATGTGTAAATATATGATAAGTATTAAGGAAGATAAATGTCATTAAATAATATTTCTTCATGTTTGTTTATAATATGATCGATATGACCACTCATTCGTATTGAAATTATGATGATAATTGAAGATAATAAATAGTGATAATAATAATTAAACAAAATTTAATTTAAAGTAACGATATTTGACATGAAACATTAAATTCTACTCTTTTAAGGATCTATATTAAACTTATGTAGTTTTATTAGTATTTTTGGCTAAAAATGAGCATAAACTTATTGGGATATGTATTGAAAGTTTTAATTTTGTTGTAAATTATGTTATCATTCATTGATAGCCTAAAGTAGTTAAGGAATTTTCAAGATCAAACCATGAGGTGTTCTATGTAGTATGTAAGTTGAAATAACATTTCCATGCAATCTTATTAAGAGTTTTAATGTAAAATAGGCTAAGGTGCATCATTTTATTTAGTTAAGGAATAGATCAAGGCATAATTGTAAGAAAAAATAGGTTCTTTAACTATCTTACTGTGATAAAATTAAAACCTCAATAAGAATTTGCTAAGAATCTTGTGTTAGTAACATCCTTGGCCTAAGACATTTAGAGAAATATTATACAAATCCATCTTAATAGGATTGTAAATTTCAGTTTTTCGAGCTGTTTTGAAGGTTCATTTGAAGGTAGATTCAGTAATAATAGTGGTAATTGTTAAATAATTAATAAACTGGTCAGAAATATAATCTTTTTGTATATATTTATAATTGAAATAAATAATGTTTATAATCAAATGGGTCCCTTTAATCTTGAGATAGCCACTCATATATGGTTTTAAAAATTGTAGATTTAAGTGAACACTACAAAACTCACCTACAAAAGTAGTAGGAGATAATTTTAGCTTACCTTTAATTTAGTACTAGAACTATTGGAGATTCAATATGGAATGAGACCAATGCTTAGTAATAAAGGAGGTTATTCCTCTCTTGAATGGATATTGAGAATATCCAATAAGTACCTAGAGACTAGATAACTTAGAGGGATAAATATTTGATCTTGAATAAGGGGCTTAGTTATAATTACCAATAAAAAATTGTAAAGATTAGGTTAAAGATTAGTTAAAGGGGTTTCTTCAAAATTGTAGGATCATAAATTATATACATTAACAATTTCATAGTAGGTTTGGACCTACTTTCGTGGATGTGTCTAATTTATGTCTTTTTTTTCTCACTTTCAAGATTGTTTCAATAGACTTGGCTCATTCCCATATTCGTGACATTTTTGTGGATCATTTTTTTAGGACTAGGGGGTTGGACACCCCTATACAAGCAATGTGAGCTCAAATTTTGAAGAATGAAAGTTGGCTTTGTAAATAGAAAGAATTTGCCCTTCGTTGTTAGCCTTTACCAACAATTAATTTAAAAATAAATAAGTTGCATATAAAGACAACTCCCTCTCCCATTTAAAAACCCGGTTCTCCTAATCAAGTCTCACAAGCACATTCAGTCAAGCAATTTAAGCATATATATTTGAATTCAAGGTGTAAATCATTTGACTATAAAAAATTATTACAACAATCATGATCAACTACATTGTGTTGCTCCATGATGATAGAATTCATTAATATCTAGGAGTACAATCCATCATAGTGAGCCTTGTGTGAGATTCCATGCCAAGGGTTCTTATTTGAGGTATCATTTTATAATCAAGCATTTGCAAGGACACACACTCTTTTCATCATCATAGCTATTATGAGGTTTGGAAAACTAAAACAATGTTTCACTTACACAAGCCCTTATACATCAAAACCATTTTTCTCCATCTCTAATGTGTGAAAGTTTATATCCAATCGCAAAAGTGTTACAAGAGTGTAAAGAAAATAAATTGTACAAGTTGAAAAATATCACAAATAGATAGAAGACCCTTAAACTAATTTATTGGTTGTCCTTGTCCTATTGTTTTAGGCTAGAAATTTCAGAGATAGTGTTTTAAAACCTCTTGACTACATTCTTGATCACCTTCTTTAGTTTTGGACACCTTAAAACTAGGGAACTTTTACCCATTTGTGACAATTTCTACCCCAAATTCCTAATATAAGTTATTTTCTAAGTTTTTTTCTAGATCTCACTTATTGTGTTTCTATTCTTTCTATATCTATTTTTTATTGCTAAAATACATTATTTTTCTATCATTAACACTAGATCTCATACAAACACTTCACAATGTAAATTCCATTACAACAAAGTAACAAAATCCTAGTTTGTAGCTCTCTTTTTAGAACTGTAGCTAAACTTATTTTTGTTCTAATGTTATGTAGGGAAATTTTAGATAATACTTTGCACTCATATGCCTAGGATCTCATTTCCTTCCATATAATTTCCTTTCTAATACTACTCTATGCATTCCACTTTATGCACACACTACAAGATTATTGTGCAATTTTATGACATGCCATAAACTTAATTGTCTATTGTAGCACCCCCTTTTTGTATAATTTTATGAAGATCACCTAGGAAATAAAAATTGTTTCTTGGTTGTGTAATCTATGATAACATTGACATAAAGTTCACTAGCATGTGAGGCCTTCATTTATTCATGATCCGGCAAACATAACATAAATTTATATCCCTGTGACTCCTTGTGAACATGGATCCTAGTAATTATCTAAGGATCCTATTGTTGAATGCCTGGAAAACAAGGGGGGGGGGGGGGGGTGAATCAATTGTCAATTAAAATTTTTAATTCTTTCATAGATCCGAAATAACCACCATATGATTTATTTACCATGAGCAGATGTAAACATGAAAGCAATCATATACACAAAGAAATCATACACAATGAACACCAGATATGACGTGGAAAACCATAAAGAATGTTATCTCTCAATATATAACACCTGTTAGGGTGACACTAGTTAAGGTAGTTTTTACAAAGGGTGGATCACTACCAAAATGCTCACTGCCCAGAAAGGCTTATTGTTGAAAGAGAAAGAAAGAAAAGAAAATCCATCACTATGATACAACTGCCACAAACAATAATGCCATAATAGCCTCTGGTGTTTAAGAACAGACTGCACACCTTTGCACAACTTCTCACATCAAACATTAGTCCAATTTATCTTTTCAATCTCACATATCTTCCATACATCTTTCATTTTGATCATAATTTAGTTATACTGTCCACATTTACTACATAACCTTTCAAGTCAACCAAACATTATTTGAAATAGGTCAACACTAAGCATTCTCACAGTGGAAAGGAATTAGAAGTGGACCATACGACAACATATTTCATCGGTTAGATCAATATGTTACACATCCATCACAATGCCACAAAAAATACTGTTACACAATCTCCAATAGCAGATCAGACCGCACCCAAAATAATACTTTTGAACTAAGAAAAACAAGAAATGATTTGAAGAAAACTAATTTTTGTTCTAATGTTATGTATGACCTCTGGACCACACTTGTTTTGTTAGGGACAATTCTTAATGAATAAAATTACCATGCAGAGAATGATGAAAATAAATTGATAAAACTAGCGTAACTGAGTATGGCAATCAACTAATTTTAATTAGAGTTATCACACATCATATAACAAAGTATCAAGGAATCTTGAAATAAAGAAAAAATGAAAAGACGTACCCTTTTTTTATAATTGATAAATTGTTAGTTAATATTTAGATAATTTTTTAATCACTAATTACAATCAATATTTCTTATATTGGATGGAAGCAAAGTTAAGAATTTTTAAGTAGTTTAATCTCAAAATTTGGTAGATTAATCTTGAAAACCATTGGTTTTGATTTTGAGTACAACATATTTGATCTTTCATGTGAATTTAATATATATGGTTGAATTTGTTCCAATAGAATGTACACCTTAAAAATATGTTCATCTATTTATTTGTAGTAAATTAATACATAAAGGAAATGATTATAAACACCTTTAATAATATTATCAATGTCATAGGTTATAATGCCCTACTACATGAGTTATTGATCTAAATCACACTTTGAATTCAAAGATACTTCTGATGATCCATTAATTTTACTAGTCTATGTGTGGTTAACTTGTGACTATCATAACCTTAATTAAATTATAATATTATTTATTAAGCCTTATTTAAGTAACTAGGTTATTTTGGGTGACATTTATAGCATAAGTAGAGAACATATATGATCAAGTGGGTAGTTTTCATCATTATATTATGGGTTATAATATTATGTGAGACTTGAGAAGGATTGTCACTTTGAATTGGCTCATTATTATCATGTGAAATCAACTATTTATAACCTATTTTATTTTATGTTCTTCACCTATGCAACTAATTTAATTTTAAGAGGTATTAGAGAAATATCACATGCAATCTAGAAGTAAACAAACATGCCAAATTTTCCTTAGAAGATTAATTTGTAAAGTGCATATCTCATTAATTTAAAAAAAAAAATTAAACATAGAGGGTGGATAAATGACTTAATAAAGCTACTATAATCCTCGTTTGACACATTTTGAAGGAATTATTATAAAACTAAATTATCTCCTAAGGCTACACACCAATGAAGTTTTGAGAGTTATTTCAAATTGTGAATTCAATTTGGAAGTAAGATATAGTAACTAGACCATACCTTACAAATTAGAAAACCTAAAACATATATACATATCTAGCCATATAAATATAGATATAATAGGTAAAAATGGGAGGAGAGTGCTACAAAGATAAATCAAACCTTCATAGCTTGTGTAGGAGCATCTTTGCAAGATTTGAAGACTATTTGAGCAATGAAGGCTCTTAGAAGTGTTTGTAGGTTCTTTGAATGTTTTTGAGTTGTAATAAGGTCTTTCAAGACCATTCATTTTGTTTTGATTAGCCATGTAAGGCTTTGATGCCATTTTGTAGTGTGAACTCCATAGGACCTATTTGGTCAACCATGGTCAAATGACATCCAAATTTCCTAAATGAGGAAAGAAATGTATTTTGGCTTCTATGTGGCCTATTTTTCAGCTTTATTATGTGTCCTAATAAGTTACATAGGCAAAAGTAATAAGTTGTCAAGTTGGATGACAACTTTTGTTGTTAATTTGTTGTCAAATTGTAACTAATCTCCCTCCAATGGCTACCTAATTCATATTTCAGTTGGAGTCGGTTGAGGAGGTTGGATAAACCTTGTTAAAATCCTCGGAGGTTGAGAAAAATGATGATGATGAATTTTCAATGTAAGACAATGATCAGATTTCAATACACTCAGAAATTTCCATAATTTTTTTGTAACAGTGCTTTGTATGTACTCCATGTGTAATATAAATAATTGGTTTGAGTAGGAATACGTGTTGATGATCATTTGGCTTTGATTTTGTACGAAAATATTGGGTAATAAGCGAGATATTTGCATTTTTGTAACAGGAGGTCTGAAAACCCTCCAAAACTAGGGTTTCTAAGGAAATGTCTTCTTAACCGCACATTCCTTTGGCTAAATTGGATCAAAAGTTGAGGAATGGGAGGGGAGAAGATTTAATTTTAGATTCTCTAAGTTTATAAGTGGTCCATTGAACTGTTTGAGTTTGGGATCATGTCCTAGGCTAGGCATCCTTATGTGACTAGCCCGTTTTGACTACTAAAAATTGTGCAGGGGTAAAACTAAGTTAGTTGGACCCTATATGACTGTGGATTTTATGTTTTGGGATTTTTGAAATTTTTTTAATCCATTGGTGTCTTCTGATTAAACCTTTGGAGTGTGGTTTCTTTGTAAAAGTGGCCTAAAAATCCTTTTAGCCCTCTTGTACTAGTAGCGTTTGACCCAGTAAATGCAAGAGTTGGGTTTTGATATTTGGTAGTGTTTCATGAAATCATTGGAGACATCAAAAAGTATCAAGATTATTTGGTATCCTTAGGAGGATTTCTGTGTTTTTCCTTAAAATTTCAAAACAGGTCTGCTAGGAGTAGGCGTCTTGTTGATTGCAGTCACCTTGATGGCATCTGTATAAGAAAAAGGGTGATGTTTGGGTTGTAATCATTGTTCTTTGGGTTAGTTAAGTGGTTCTATAGGGTCCACACTTGTTTGAAATGTTGGTTGTGTTATAAACCAAGTCAACCATAGGTGGCGACATGAGAGTTGGTGTCAAGAATAGTCTTGATGTGAGAAGTTGTATCTCCATGAGTTATTCATGGATATTGTGGAACTCTGTTGAGAAAAGGGGGGTGTAGAGGAGTCTTTTTATGTTGTTGTCATGATTGTCCAAGAATCCATGTGGATGCTGATACCTTAGTTGAGGGTCTAGTGGATTGAGTTTGTGTGAGAAGCCTTTGTTCCTTGGGGCTCTACATCATATTCATATTAGAGAAAGTCTGATCATTGGAAGGATGAATTTTGGTGTATGTTAGCAGTGGAGAGCGAAGCAGACGATAACATAATTCCTCCAAAGGGAATGTTCACAGAGGTGGCTAGGAAGTTCCAAGAGATGGAAGAGATGATCAAGTCTAGAGTCAAAGAGCCACTCAAGGCTGAACTAAAGGCAATGAAGAAAGGAAAAGGGCCAAGTGTGGAGACTAGTGAGGAAGGGGAACAAGAGGATGAAGAAGAAGAACCCCAAAGACAGGAGCCAAAGATACTTGCTGATCAGGAGCCATTCATTATTTTTAGTGCAAGGATCTATTGTCCTTTAGTGGAGAAAGACTTATTATTTTGTCAGAAAGTGTAAGAAATGCCAAATTCATATAAACTTGATACATGCAATAGCACAGGAACTACAACCTATTGCAACACCATGGCCTTTTTTCCAATGGGGACTTGACCTTGTGGGTAAAATCCATCCATCATCATTAGGCCTCCATACATTCATTATCACTTCCATTCAATACTTCACAAAATGGATCAAAGTGGTTCCATTAACACAAGTCACCGACAAGAAAACTGCATCTTTTATCCTAAATTATATCATATGCCAGTACAATGTTCCCATCTCCATTGTCATAGATAGTAGTCTTCCATTCAAACAATAGGATGTTTGCGAACTTGGTGAAAAATTCCACATCCAACACCAATTCTCCACCCTATACTATCCACAAGGCAATGGTCAAGTGGAAGCTTCAAACAAAAACAACCTCAAAATCCTAAAGAAAACGGTCAATGATATTGGTCGTGATTGGCATATTCCTCTGAATCTTGCACTATGGGTGCATTGAATTAACATTTGAACGGCTACAAGAGAAACACCATATTCGCTGGTTTATGGAGAAAAATATATCATACCTATTGAGGTTGAGTTACCATCCTTGTGAGTATCACTACACAATTTAATCAATGATGAGGAATACTGAGTCTCATATCTTTAATAATTGGAATTGTTAGATGAGAAGGGAAAATATTCCTTCAACCACCTTAAAGCATATCAACAATGCATGAGTAGAAACTACAATCATAGAGTCAAGCATAGAGCATTTGAAGTTGGTGATCTTGTTCTCAGAGAAAATCCTCGTAATCAACCAAACAAGGAAAATAGAGGAAAATTTGAATCAAATTGGCTAGGCCGCTATGTAATTACAATAGTCTTTGGGTCAGGGGCATATTAATTGGCTACTTTATAAGGGAAAACACTCTCAGATCCAATCAATAACATGCATCTCAAGAAGTTCCATACATAGATGTTTAGAGTATCAAGCTCACACATATTTAAAAAAAAAATAAAAAACATTTAGAAAAAATGGTGAAAAAAGTACAAAAAGATTCAAAATCAAGAAAATAGTAAAGATAAATCATTTGTTCAAACAATGAAAACCACTTAGGTGGAGCCTTGGACAAGTACGATGGTGAAAAAATGGAAAACAATTTCATGCATAAAGGATTTGCTCTACCATCTTTCAGATTCAATGATCAAATCCTTTCATCCACCCACAATGATTCATACTTGCCATGGCTTGTTATTGATCTATGATTAATCTATGTCCTACAATATCACCATCATACTTAGCACCTACACCTAACTAGGCACAAATTTCCTTGATATGATGAATGTGAGTGGATCTTGAATATCCATGGTTTACATCACTACTTTATTGTAAAATCCCAAAGCATTTGAAAAATATCCTGAAACAATCCAAAAACATATGAAAAAAATCCTAAAATAAAACCAACAACATTGGAAAAATAAATAAATTAGAAAAACTATAAAAATCCAAAAACATGACAAACATGAATTGAAAATATTGTAATAAAATAATTTTTGTTCACACAAACTTTCGATTAGACACAAAAACAAACCAAGCCTGCAAATCAAATACTCAAACAAGACAAACTATCAATTAGTCCGTCGAGTGACCAATGCTCTTGGCATAACATCAAATAAATATCTTAACAAGGATGCACCATTCCTTATAACAAGACATGGTGACACATCTTTTGGCAAGAAGATTATTTGGTTGTTTAACTATTGTTAGTACTATTGTATTTTACCAATTTATATCATGTTCCTATGCTACTCAAGGATATCCACAAGTTATTATAGTGGCTAGGATGGTTCATGGTACCTTTTCTTTGTTTTCTATTTGCAAATTATTTCAATGAAGTTCTGGGGCAAATACTAATGGTTTCTATGTTATTCATATGCATTGATCTTTTAGGATTTGAATTCTTTTTTAGGAAGGATTGGTATCATAGCTCTTGCACTAGTTGGAATTGCTATTGGACATCCAATACTTCATTTTACATTTTAATTCAAGACTCCACTATCATCAAACAACTCCAAATCTTCATTTTCCATCTTGTGTGAGTGCTCAAGATGAGAGTAACATTCATAGCAACAAGATCTTGAAGAGGAGGAGCACAAGGAAGTGCAAAAGGCATTGAAAGCACATGGGGAATTGTTATGTTCATTTAGTTGTTTAGTTTCCTCATTTGTTTATTTTCTAATATTTCTTGATATGTTTAGAAATGGTTTGAGTTTTTTATGCTTATGGTTAGACACATTTTATAAACGAATTCATGATTGATTATCCTTTAACTCCATTTTTATAACATCAATTACTACATGTAAAAATTCTAAAAATTAAACTAAGGAGTAAAACTTGTTTAGTGTGAAGAATAACCTTTAGATGGAGATGAAAGTGTTGATGGGTGCAAAGATTCCTCCTCCTTCATATTTTCAAAGTTGTGGCTCAGATGTTTTAAAACTTTTTCTTTTTTAATTCTTTACCGTTATAATTTTTCTATTTACAATGCATGAAAAATGCATAAATTATGACTCAAGACTGAGAAAATCATGGACATCTTTAATTATGTATCTTTTGTTGTTGTCTTGATGCATGTACATTTGTAACTCTTAGCTTCGCCTCCTAATTTTTCTAAGTGATAGTTTCGTTTGATCAAGTTTTGCAGACCCAGATTCTCTCTTGCGAACGTTTTATCCTTTTGGGATTATCATATGAAATTATTCCTATGGTTTTAAGGGAATTGTTTAACAAACCTTTTCATTTCTTGCAATCTTTTATCCTCATTACATCATTCCTTTGCATATTGTGGAGTGCCGAATATAAAATGATTTTTTTTCTTCTTCTTTGTTTTGTTTTGTTTTTTTGAATTTTATTACATTTTCCTCGAACTTTCCCATAGCCCGATTTGATCTTCTTTCTTGCATTATTCTTGAAGATTGTGGATGGAATTGGTATCTTATTTCTATTATCTAATTGTTGTATTTGCATTAAACTCATTTTTCAGTTTACAAATTTGATTTTAAGGCCTTCTAAACCATTTCTTAAAGGCATTTTAATCTTCTTTGTGTACCACTTGTGTATTTTAGTTCACAAAATGATGAGTCCCATTTTCCATGGAATAAATGTGGAATGTTGTGAAACTTCACAAGAACTTGCCCCCATCGAGATAAATTAGATAGTTTTAGTTCATGCGATAAAATAGATTCAAATCCAATACCTATCAAATACACTCAAATAAAGATTATCTTATCGCTCCACTAATTCAATATTAACCTTCATGAAATCTCAGTTAACTTCTTGATTGTGTGCAAGTGATTCATTCCGTCCATCAAGATATTATAGTAAGTTCAATAATTTGTTAAACTACATATATATGATCTTTCCTCTAATCCAACCAGAGATAGAGCCTTGCAACCAGTCAAGCATCCATAGCCCAAAAAGGTTATGTCTACCAATATTCCCAAACATTGCTCCATTGCTAGTCAAGCATCTATAACCCTGGTAGAGTTGATTGGATAGCCTGATATTTATGGACACATAGACACACATATTCCTTTTGTACTTTTTGTTTTGATATTTCATTGAAGCTCATTTAATCCCATTTTGCAGGCATTGAAGCTTGCTTCCAAGTTGAATACAATAGTGGCAGTGAGGATGATAATTAGGTTTTTCATCTAAAAAAATATTAGCACTACTTATAACATCCCTAAAAGACTCTAATATGGTATAAAATATATAGATTTGTTTAGCTAGTCATCCACTCAGTTAATACTATGAAAAATGTGATCTACTCAACAATCCTGTTCACTTGGCCTTTAATACATATAGATGAAAATCTATTTGTGGCCTAAATTAGCAACTACATACTTCAATTCATGAATAAAAAATCTATTGCCTCATTTATTGTGATAAACCTTGATGTAAGCCTATCATTAATGATAATAATTATTCTCCTAGCCTTGGTACTGGTGTGCTCATGTGAGCAGGTTTTGGTGTGATCATGCCTACCAATATTGGACGCATCTATTCTAGCTTCAAAACGACAATACAGATTGACCAACACGCACGTTAGTCACGCATTTTACATCATCGATTTTGCAATTAATGGCTGCTATTGACTAACTTGTCACTAACATGCCGTATGAAAGGTCCATTTTGTTGACAATGCTATTTATCTCACTAGTGGGTAAGGCAATTGGCATTTTTAGGTCCTATTACGTCACAACATCTTCATTGAGTTTTCAAGATGGATTCTAATTTGGTCAAAATGATTGTTGAATGTATTTTAGGGAATGAATTTATGGTATAGGATCAATTTTGACATGGCTTCCCGATTCTTGGTATCTTTACCAAATTTAGGTGAACATGAGGATGACATATCAATCCTATATACTGCGCTACTAAATGATGATTCTATTGGTGGTTTGGATGTAGTTTTGGAAGTAGCCTTGCTAGGCTATGGAGTTCCCATGCCACAAGACATTGAAGCTTTTTGGGTATTAGAGACCCCTATTCAGCTCTATTAATTCCTTGAAGGATTTTGGGATACCACTATAGAAGAACATGGGGAGAAATCACACTGAGCATGCCACATTCTCAAAAAAACCCTAGGTATAATTCTTGACATGTGGTCCCTAGGAAAAAATAAATTCATAATGTGGATTATGCTCTTTGATAGGGCTAACTGATAAATGACCCTTATTCTCAATGAAATTTTGATTTAAATATTTACTGTTAATATCCTGCGACAATGGGTACCTCAATTTTGACATGATCCGTATTTATAAGCTCTTTTGGGGACCACTGGAAATAAATCTTATTTTGGAATTATACTTTACATTTTGCATATTAATTCAAATCTACTTATTTCACCTTCTATAATTCTAGGTGTGAATTACTTGTGTTAATTTGTAACAAGTTAAGCTTTGTTTTTAGATTCAATCACTTACCTTTTAATAACTATGTTTAACAATAGTTAAAATGTTACTATAGATATTTTTACACAACACCTTGAGTATTTATACCTAATGTACCTCATGATAGGTACAAATTTTGTAATGTTTACCACATCTATAATTATGTATAATATATATTATATAATATATAATATATAATATTGGGTGGCTGCAAGAAGTTGAGTCCCACTTTTGGGCAAAAAGTGGAAGTGTTTTATCTGTTTTTCAAATTTTTTGTGGATTGATGTCAAAATTTGATACACTTAGAGATTGAATCTAAAAAGACTTCAGTAATAGAAAATTTAGTGCTCGGAGTCTACATTTCAAATATATAATTTATTTTAATACCCACATCCTAGAAATCCCTTTTTAGTAGGCATGTTTAAAAACCAGTTTTTCAAAATGCCTGTTTCAGGACCATACCACACATGTGTACGACCACCCTTTTTTGATGCAAAAAAATGAATTTTTGCAAATTCTTCTGGGAAATGATACCTAAGACACCAAATAGTAATGAGAATTTTTTTTTTTTTTTTTTTTTTGAATATATATTTTTTTATTAATTTTTTACTGACAATAAAGTATATTTTTAAAACATTGGGTGTACGACCACCATAATTTGATGAAAATTTCATATTTTTTATTTTTTTTTTTTAATATTCAAAAGAATTGTATGTAGATTGATGTCATATAATTTATTTTTTTAAAATCCTAAAAACAAAAAAGTTATTAAAGTTTTAGTGAACCTTGGTATTTTACGTTTAGGTTCCACTTTTGATTAATAAATTATACAAAAATAGTAAAAATAATCTTATCACTATAAAATTTACATTTATGAAATCAGGACACTAAAAACTCTAATAGGGTTTAATTTCATCAAAAAATTCAATCAGAAAGGCCCTCAAAAAATTAGGCCAAGGTAGGAATCTGATGTCATTTTTTATGTTAGTCATTTTTTTGGAGGTCCAAGCATAGGCTTCGTGGGACCAAGCCTATCTCAAAGAAAAAAAAAATGCTAAGGGTTGTTTCCCACCCCTAATTTTAACAAACGGGCGCTCGTTTTTTAAATTCAAAAAATGAGCGCCCATTTCGCTTTGTACCATTGAAAGCGATACGAGCAGCCGATTATAAAACAGGCACCGGTTTGATTAGATAACGTGCATCCATTTCTGAAAAGATCCATTGGGCCATAATTTGGCCCACAAGCACAAATCCCGATGATTGAATGATTTTTCAATCATTGCCTGACAAGTACGATTTGCAAAGAGAATATTTTGATTAATCATTCTCTTTTTTTGTCTTATTGTCGATTTGGTAAGGAGATCGATTCGAATTCAAAATTTAGTGTAGCCATGGGATCAAATCAACACAAGAAGAGGCAAAGGAAGGCTCTGAGAACTGAGGAGATTGCAACAAATAGGGAGAAGGAGGCAATACGTCAACTAGAGAGAAGATCAAGAATGAGACAAGGAGCTTCAAGTTCCACAATCGTTTCAGAAGAAGAGAAAATCAATGAGACCATAAATACTGACGAAGGAAACACAATAGAACCATTTAATTAAGGTGCATCTTCTAATCCATTATAGGATACATGTATGTCATCACAACCCTATGTTTTTTCTCATGAAGAAATTGGTGATTTAGTAGAAGCAGGTTACTTATTAAATCAAAGGCCAATTGAAAATCAAACCCCAAATGAAATTAGAACTTAAGTTGAAACTGAAATTGAAATCCAAATTGAAACCCCAAATGAAACTAGATCTCAACATGAAACTAAAATTGAAACCGAATTTGAAACTCCAAATGAAATTGAAAATCCACCTGCAACTAAAACCAATAATGTGTATGTCGACATGGAAACACCAATAGAAAATGAAACATGTTTGAATGATAATCAAATGAATGAAAATTTTGAAATTAAAAGTGATGTACTAGACAACCTTCCTGGCTTGGTTTCATGGAGACAGATTAGGACACATGCAAATAGATTATTTAGACATTTTTTTTATAAGAAGAAATTTGGGTTTCAATGTCAATTAATGGTACAACTAATTAAAATGACTAAAATGTGAAAAGTGATGAAGAAGTTAGGCTTTTATGTCAAACCCAAGAAGAAAGACGAGTCTTTAAAATAGGTTGTATCGACTGTTGCTAGCGCCTTTGATACAATCGGAAAGAAAAGTCGTTCTAAAAATAAAAAAGTAGCATGACGGGAAATAACAATAGCTTTAGTAAGCCAAACAACTTCTAATAAAAGAATGATGAGTAACATAAGTGGATATCTTAATATTCATCGTAAAACTTTGTCAAGAGCTGTAAAAAGAAGAGTTAATTTTGAAAGTGATCTGGCAAACAAATTGTGGACTTTTAGTGGTAGACTATCAAGGTCTGATATGAAACTTACTGGTGAAGTAAAAAATTTGATCAAAAAATTCTAGCACGATAATACGAGAGTATCACGTAATGTTAGAGATGTTCTTAAATTAAGAGTTGGGTCAAAAATTCGCGATCCACATCCAAAACACCTATTGGACATGAATCAAACTGAATTGTACAATTTATTTTTGGATGATAAGGTGTTGACTATTAACTTTTGTCAAAGGTCTTTTGAAAAGTGTAAACCTTGGTATGTTCGAATTAACAAGGAAAGAGTCACATGTTGCAAAACTCATGTTCAATTTCGCTACCATTATGATGTATTTCGATATATACGTGTTACCATGCATAGTAATGGAATGTTCCAAGAATGTGGTATAAATATACCACCTGAAACTATAAAGGAGTTTATATCAAGTTTGTTTTGCAACCCACTAAATGAGCAAAATTTTCTTTTCAATGCATGTGTTTTCGGTGTATGTGATATATGTGGCAATCTTGCATTGTTGGATGAATGTTTGCATGAAAATCTTTCAAATGATTTTGGACAAGAATTAGTTGATGTTAAAACATTTAAAACTGTTGAGTTTCCATTGAAGGATGGAAAGGTTGGAAGACGATGCAATCTAATCACTTAAAATGTTAGTGTTCATGCATTTTGAGTGTGTTTAACATATTTAGGTATGATGATACGCTTAAATTATTCAGTGCAAGTATCAATTTTTGTCCATATTGTCTATAGGCATACACCAGATAGTACATAGGAGGATCACAAAATTTTGAGAGAGTACCATTTCTATATGAGTGATAATAAATTACACTCATCTGAGTTTGTCCAGTATTGCTTCAATTCCTTTTTTCAAAATTTGAGGGAGAGATAAATTCAGATGACACAACATCTAATATGGTCTGATAATTGCATAGGGCAATTCAAGAATGCTAGAATGTTTTATTGGTTGAGTAGGATTCATAAGAAAACTAATATCGAACACATGTGGAGTTGTTTTGAGGCTGGACATGGGAAAGGAGAACATGGCGGTGCCAGTGCATGTGTTAAGAGAGCCCTTTCCAAAGAGCAACTCAAATTCAAGGAAAAGGCTAAGTTTAAAAATGCAAGTGTAATTGTGGATTGGTATAGTTCAACTTTATCCACAGGATCAATTCAGAACTCTACAATTAGATGTTTCTTCTGTCTAGTTAAAGAGGAGAATATCCTTCCAAGATATGATTGTGATACAATCAATGGGTCAGCTAGATGGCATTAATTTAAGAGTTCTAATTCTAACACTTGGACTATATGGACTAGAGAGATTGCATGTTTTTGTCAATTTTGTGTTGCAAGTGAATGGGAAGAATGCGAGAATATGGAATGGGTCGAAGAATGGCAACACAAATCCTCAACACCTAGTGAGACACAATATCAAGATGTTAGAAGAAATGAAGACCCAGGTCATGCATTTTTATCAGAAGATTATGATCTTGTTTCAGACCTCATACAACTTGGTAATTTAATTCAATTTCTTGTTTATAACTTTAAATTATACATTTTTATGTATTGTCATATAATTTATGATTGTATTTGAATTATAAATTCTAACAAGTTTTATTTCTACATGTACTTAAATTTGTTTTCTAGGACATGTGTATGCTGTTGTTGCACCTGAGGATAATGATGTGTAGGTTGAGTATTGGCTAGCTAGACGTGTAGAACCTAAGAAAAAGTTGATATGTGATCAAGTAGATGATGATGGTTTTCAGTATCTAGTTGGGTCTGTTGTGGTAGTTGGTACATGACTACGCAAATACTGAACAAGAAGGAATGGCTTACCAGCTTATGAAGATTACCAATCAGAAAAGAAGATTATACACTATTCTCATCTGGTGGTGGAAACAAACATCAAATTAGAAAGATACAAAGGTAGACCTGCTAATAAGGTGGACAATTTCAGTAGAAGAGCATGAGACAATCATAGATGCATTGTAGAAGAGAGAGGATGTAGATGGTATGTTAGGTTGAATCAAATTTATATGCATGTAAGTTTGTGTTACTTGTGTGAACTCTTTTATATTTAATCACGATAATTGTTTTTCTTTGTCCCTTTAACACTATATTTGTCTACATTTGATACAATTTTGGTTTTATAAACAACATTGTATTAGTTATCTTCTTCTTAATGTTATTTTGTGCACATTGTAATTGTGTTACAATCATTCTAAATTTTTACGATATATTTATTTTATCGCAATCTCTTCATAGATTAACTGTAAGTTCTTGATTTTATTATTATCTTAAGAATAGGATGTTATTGTAAATTGGGATAGTTATTTTATTGAATTATAAACTGTTGCACTATAAGATGATCAACCACAATGTTAAAATATAAAGTCATAAATAGATCATATATAATTACTAGAGGGCACCAAATCACAAAACAACATCAAATATATATAATCACTAAAGGGTGTGAAATCATATAACAAGACCTGATATCATAATAGCAATGAAATGACATAATAAAAAGTCCTATATATAATCACATAACAATTCCTGATGACATAATAACAAGTCTTCAAAAAATAATAATAAGGAAATTACATTAGAACAAGTCCAAATAACATAATAACAAAACAACATCACATATATAATCACTAGAGTGTGCCAAATCACATAACACGACCTGATATTATAATAGAAATGAAATGACATAATAAAAAGTCCTATATATAATCACATAACAACAAGTCCTATATATAATCACATAATAACAAGTCCTAGGATAACATAACAAGTGTCATCATAAAAAGTCCATAATACAATAACATGGCATGATCTAATATATATAATCTAAGAACTCTTGTGCATCTCATCTGCAGTCCTCTTCACTCCATGTAAATGTGGTTGAGATAAATCATCCTGCTGCATGTGGTTCTGAGATGCCCCATCCCGTGTGTGTACAGTATTAGTGTCTCCACCCTCTTGTGCACTATCAGTGTCTCCACCCTCCTATACATTATTAAAAGATTTTACATGAGAAGAAGATTTAACATGAGAAGAAGTTACTTGCATAATTCACTTATAAAGTAATTAAATACTAAAACTTTAAAATAAATTACCATACAACCATGCTCTACAATGCCTCACTGGCATGTGGAGGTCCACTATCATGAACAAGAAAAGTTGTTGTAGTCAATTCCTGCAAAAGAAAACATTGTACATAAATTTTTATAATCCCTATAAAAGGCAGGTACACAGTATAAAAAAATTAGAAATTATTTGTCTAATCATCACAGCAAATGACAATGTCGATGGTTGCATCTAGCTCAATCTTATAGCCATACCAATACTGGTAATGGTATCGACTTGAACAACATATATAAAGCATGAATCAAACTTGTATATATACATAAATTATAAAGTATATATATAGACTACAAGTTTATCGCCAAAAAAACATACTTGTGATGCAGGCAAAGTAATTGATGGGTGAAGGCATACATGTGATGCACCATCAAACAATCCAGAAGCCTTCAATTGCAAAAAATAACGAACATGAATCAAAGTTGTACATAAATTAGTAAGCATATAAACACTTCAAATTAATGGATGAAAAACATAGTAGTGGTATATGAGGCTAAGCCTTAGCATTCCACGGGTCACGTGAAGAACTACCCACCTCAGTGCTACATGAAGCACCCTACAAAATTAAGAAAACATATCATACACATCATTACATTAAAATTTTTATTGTTTATTTTAAATGTACATATCAATCCAATGTATCTAGATGAAAGTGCATACCATAAATGGGGCACCAACATCTCTAGGTATCGAGGTAACATGATGTTAGTTCCTCAATGACGTGGTATGATCCATTCTCTGTTCAGAAAAAATTGACTCATGTTATGGTTCATATGTGTATATATAAGGAATTTAATATTGCACTGTAAATTATATAAACAAATTTGTACCTCTATAGGTTGATCATCGTTTGCCCATAGGAGATCAACATATGAAGAGATGATATCAACATGTGTAGCCTCCTTGACATCATCATAACCACCATGGGAAGCATCAACATCATCAAAATCACCATCTCCTATAATTGTAGCCTCACTCTGTGGACCCATACATACATCGTCACAGCTCGTGCAAACATGTGCTAAGCTGGGGGCAACCCTCACCTTGTGCAACTATTGCACCAAATTTCCCGATAGGGCACTGAATGAGCCAAGAGTAGAATCCACTGCTCGATGATGGGCAGGTGCTGGAACAATTGGTGATGGAAGAGGAACCAATGGATCATCGCGCACACGGTTTCTAACCTTGTCTCTCAATTTGGATCCCGACCTATCCTGGCACATGCCTCTCCCTACCCCCTAAAATGATCTAATATCAAAGTAATTGGGCTTTTTACCCAATTCAAATTCGTCCCATAATTTCTTCAAAAAATACATCAAAATGTCATGTTCGGAGTGTGGTGGATGGTCCAACACCGCTGCCAAAAGTTTCTAGCTATGCCTGGGTGCCTACACCATTGAATTGAGATACATGGCTTCTTCAGATCTATCTATTCACCCATCTTAGGGTTCACAAAATATTGTTTCAAATCCATTTTTGTTATTTTTAATTCATTAACTTGTTTGTATGTAGGCCATCAGCCTAAAATGCACGCAATCCCTCCTGCCAACTACGATAGCTATCCAACTTGCTATATAAAGCTTGTATAGACTGTACAATCCCTTGCATACTATCTGCAAGGCGTAACAATTGTGGAGGTGGATGAGGCTCATGTTTAATGGTATGGATATCTCTAATCAAAGAATCAATATTTGTCCTAATGGTCTGCCTCAACTGATTGGGTGGAGGTGGAGGTGGAGGTGGAGGGGGCGCTAGACCTAATAGCTCATCTATCTCAAACTCATCCATTCTGTAAAAATAATCTGTATATATATACAAACATGAAAATTTATGATTACTATTTAATTTACATTTCACCTTCCAAAAAAAATTATAATTAAATACAATTTACCAACATAAATATAAAAAAAGGAAACACACATAGATCTATAATATTATTAATAGGTGGGTCTATTTTAATAATAAGGATCATTTAAGAAATATTATCCACCTAAATCAAAGTATAAGAAATATTCTACAAAATAAAACATCATAATGCCCATGCAACTCAAACAATAATTTTTAACATCTAAAGATGCATTAGTATAAGTTCCATCAAAATCATAAAAATAATCATGAGAGAGAGAGAGAATAGATAATGAATAAAATGACTCCACTGATTTAGATAATGAATAATCATCTCCTCTAGACTCTGCTGAGGGCTCATTCTCGATTAAGGATTTTTTTTAGTTGGCATTTTGGGCCATCATGGTGCATTTGTATATTTGCTATAGAGAGATGGATGATTACAATACCTCTGATAGTTGTACTTTGGGACCCATAATAGTTGACCCTCTTGTTATGAGAGGCTTCTAATCATAGTATAATAGTAGCGTTGTGTAGTTCATCTTTTCAAAGAAGGTAACTTCCATGGAATTACAATTTAGTACCCTTGCAATATTTAACCATTATCATCAATTAGGCTACCACTTTATATTTTCAACTTGATAGGATTCAATTCAACTACTCTATTTTGGTTTTAACTAAATTCATTAAAGTCATAAGTTATATGTATGAACTTGTCAATACATGTACTACTTTGTTGTGTTCTTCGCTAGAATCATGGGATGATTTAGTGATTGCAACTATTAGTACTACACTAAGTTGAAGCTTGAGTAAATAGTAGGTTCCCTACTCTTGGAGGAGTTAAAACAAAAAAAAACTCTATTTTTTTAATATTCAATTTTATATTGGTATTTTCTTGTTCAAAGTCACAACCCACAAAATGTGATTCCAATATTGATCTATATTTGATTCTTATTTTTATTAAATCTGCCAGTAGTGTGATTTATTGTCTTGTTAACTTAAATGAAGCTATGTAAATTTAAAGCCTCGTAACTTTTGATAGACAGGATGTTTTTTCATGCTTCACGTGGCATTGAAAAGGTGGTTCATAAATCTTCATAGATCACACAATTATTGTCTAGAATATTCCCTCGTATTTTATATTTTATTTTTTGTGATTTCACATTGTAGTCATTTACTTGGTCACCTTGGCACTTGAAAATGACCGTCTTACATGAGATGAATTTGTTTGATATATTTTATATGTATTGATTTTATTGATCTTTTAAATTTTTATTTGAGTAGGTATCATAGGTTTCTCTATTCATCCTTTTGTGGTAAAATTAGATTGGGATCATTATGATTCTTTTGTAAAATGATATCTTGATAAGTTTTAGGTGGTGTAATCATTTTCCTTTTATGTATGGACTCATACCTAAACTAGAAACACTAGAAATTATATAATCTTGGTGTAACAACATTAACTCATGTAGGAGTGATTTGATCTAGTATCAAGATCATGATTCTATGTGTATTACATTGGATATTGATTTCCCCCACTCACTTTGGAATAGACTTTAGGAGATCCATGGAGACCCTCATATCTCTCCATTGCTAGAGGATCCTATTGTAGATTGTTTCATTCCCTTTGTAGAAGAAGATCACATACCCTTCAATGGTCATACTTAAGAGGAAATTTATTATATCATAGGTCTTTCATGTTTTGACAATTTAGAGGCTTGTCTCATTCTTCAAGTACTCATCCTATCAAGACCTAATATCCATCTTAAAAGTTTTTTATTATTTTAGATTATTATCACCAATTCCATAAACCGAATTGATTTAGTCTAGCATGGCATTAATCACCTTCTAAACATGGCCACTTGGGATTCATATCTTTTGAATATACTATCCTTGTTTGAGGAGTTTAGAATTAGATATGTTAAATATTATTTTGAGGATATTGATATCCTCTTTCATGATAGCTATGCCATCATTGGAAACCCATCATATTATCTTTGGTGCTCATTCTACTTCGATCCTCATAAGATTATTTATCATCATTTTGTTCCAACATGTGAATATTTGCGAAGTTTGTAGAGACACAAGTCTATTTAGATTTGAATTTCGTATTGACCCAACTTATTAGAATGACATTTCCAGTCACCAATGTATTTATTTCTTCCTAAAGGAAAAAAAATGTTGTTTGCAAGTAATGGATCATGTTTTTTCTTCAATCTTTCATCATTAGCATGTGACCTACTGATTTATGGGGAGTTTTGTATTCTCATTTTATCTCTCTTATTAGGGCGGTATTTACTATAAAAAGGAGGCTTTGGTTATTAGAGGAAGATAAAAGGATAAAGAAAAGAGAAAAAATAAGAAAAAGGACGTGTTATCATGTTTGAAAATATATAGTATATCTTTAGAGATTGGGCTAAGTTAGGAAGTAGTGAGGATTAATAGTGATAGTTAGAGTATTATCAAATTTAAGAACCCTATTTTTCACACACAAAAAAAAACATTCATATTCATTATCATTTTAAAGTTCAATTTAAACATAAATTAAACATCTAACTTTTACAAAAGATTCCTATAATTATATAAACATTTAGAAATAGAAATTTAAACATTCAAACTTTTATGAATGATTAAAATAGAGAGAGAGAGAGGGAGAGTAGGTAATTTTAGATACAACAAGTTATAGAGAGAATAGATAATTTGAGAGATAGAGAGTAGGTAATGATAGAGAGAGGGTAATGTGTGAAAGAGAGAGAGGGGGGTAATGTGTGTGTGTGTGTGAGAGAGAGAGAGAGGGGGTAATGTGTGTGTGTGTGTGTGTGTGTGTGTGAGAGAGAGAGAGAGAGAGAGAGAGAGAGAGAGAGAGAGAGAGAGAGAGAGAGAGAGAGAGAGAGAGAGAGAGTTAGAGTTTTGTATTCTTGTTTTATCTCTCTTATTAGGGGGGTATTTACTATAAAAAGGAGGCATTGGTTATTAGAGGAAGATAAAAGGATAAAACAAAGAGAAAAAATAAGAAAAAGGATGTGTTATCATGTTTGTAAATATATAGTATATCTTTAGAGATTGGGCTAAGTTAGGAAGTAGTGAGGATTAATAGTGATAGTTAGAGTATTATCAAATTAAAGAACCCTATTTTTCACACACACACAAAAAACCATTCATATTCATTCATTTTTAAAGTTCAGTTTAAATATAAATTAAACATCTAACTTTTACAAAAGAATCCTATAATTAAATACAACATTTAGAAATATAAATTTAAACATTCAAACTTTTATGCATGATTAAAATAGAGAGAGAGGGAGAGTAGGTAATTTGAGATACAACGAGTTAGAGAGAGAATAGATAATTTGAGAGATAGAGAGTAGGTAATGATAGAGAGAGGGTAATGTGTGAAAGAGAGAGAGGGGGGTAATGTGTGTGTGTGTGTGTGAGAGAGAGAGGGGGTAATGTGTGTGTGAGAGAGAGAGAGGGGATAATGAGAGAGAGAGAGAGAGAGAGAGAGAGAGAGAGAGAGAGAAAGAGAGAGAGAGAGAGAGAGAGAGCGTAATAACATAGATGGTAACGTGTACGTGTGTGTGAGAGAAGGGGGGTTTATTGTTGATTTTCATCTAGGGTTTATTGTTTGTTAATTTTTTAGGGTTTGGTGTTCCTTTATTTTCTAGGGTTTATTGATCATTTTTTCTATCTGGGATTTAGTGTTCATTTTTCTGTTCAGGGTTTATTGTCTATCTCTCCTACTATCCCTAACACCTTGTACACTTATTTATAACCAAATCTCTCCTCCTATGTATCATACTTATATATGAGCTCTCTCTCTCTCTCTCTCTCTCTGGTTGCAAGGTGTGCACCATTGGTGTCCTTGTGTTGTGCAACACAGTGACTGGGTTTGTGAGATGGCTTAAATGTATCCCGTGGATTCTAGAAGTCTAGTGGTTGTATTGGGCATTAACAAGTCAAAATTTTGGTGCAAAAGAAACCACACTTGTAACAAGTGGTATTAGAGCTTGGTCATAGGTTCAAACGTAGCGCTCAGGTTTGTGACATGGATTAAGTACCTCCTGTGGATTCTATAAGTCTAGTGGTTGTATTAGGCATTAACAGGTTAATCTTTTGGTGCAACGACAACCACACTTGTAACATCTCCTCCCATCCCTCCCTCCCTAGATCCCTTTCCCCTTCTATATTCCTCCTCCCACCTCCATTTTCCAAACCCCCCCTCTCTGTCTCTGTATCTCTCTCTGTCTCTGTCTCTGTCTCTCTCTTTCCCACCCTGTCAAGCCCGTTCCCCTTATGGAATCCTCTCTCTATCTCTCGAGATCCCTTTCCCCTTCTCTCTCTATCTATCACTCTGCCCTATCCCTTTCCAAAGCCTCCCTCTCTCTCTCTCTTTCCCACCCTCCCTTACTCTGTGACCCTCTCTCTCTCACCCCCTCTCCTTCTATCCCTCTCTCCCTCTCTCTTTTTTGATACTTCTATCTCCTTCCCTCTCCCCTCTCCCCCTCTCCCCCCCCCTCTCTCTCCCTATCTCCCCATTCTCCTTTGAAGAGAGATCTAGCTAAGGATCTATTGAGTATTTTTAGGTACTAAATTCTATGATGCACATTCTATTGTTTATTGGTGTAGTTCGACAATGGCACATAGAGGGGCACTTGATTCAGTAGTGCACAAATTCTTTTGGTTGGTTGAGGAGGGCACAATATGACATAAATTGAATTGGAAAACAATCAAAGATTCTTCAAAGATGTATTCATTTTGAATCTTAGATGCAAGTACATGGACCATTTGGACACAAGAGTTGGCTTGTTTTTATTAGAGTTGTATTTAGGGGGATTGGGATCAATGTGACTCAAGTGAGTGGGTGGATACATGGGTTCCATCGTATCGAACTCCGTTATCTCAAACAATATCCATGCCAAATAATGACATGGAAAGTTTAGTTCAGTACGACTATCTTTTAGATCTTCTACAACGAGGACATGTTTTTTCAGCTAGTACACTATAGGGGAATGAAGAGAGAACATACTATTAGTTGGAACGATGTGGACAAGGAAAGCAAAAGCTAACACAACTAATGATAGATGATGATGGGTTCATGTATCCTATAGGTTCAATTGTTATTGTAGGAACTTGGTTGCGAACATACATGATTATAAATAATGGCATACTTGCATCTGAAGACTACAAGAAACACAAAACCATTCTCATGTATTCACACCTTGTTATAGAAACAAATTTTTTGTTGTTGAAGAATCATGCCAAACCAAAGATAAAAGAACTATGGATAGTTAGTATTTCTGATCATGAAGCAATATTGGATACTCTTAAGAAAAGAGATGACCCTTCAAGCACACTTGAATAGCATATCTATCTCATACCAATTGACTCTAAGGAATGGAAGGTACAATGAATTGTTAACACTAATATCCTATACTTCTTAGTTATCTGGGTAATTAAAATAATATTTCCTTGCAAGAAATTATAATGTTGACACTTTATGATTACGACATTTACAAGACTTGTACCAAATCACAAAGCTTAATAGACCCATAATGACCAAAACACCAACTTTTGATCTACAAAACAATTTTGAAACAAAAAACAAATAAATATATTGTATATTTATTGTGCTCTTCAATACATTTTAAATGCTTATTCATTTGCAAAAACTGAAATTCAAAAGTGAAAATTATGTCCTTTTGAAGAAAAGCATCAAATAGTTTTAACATGAAATGTATATCAAAAAAAAGAATTTTTTATCAAGATTAACATGGATGTAAAGTATTCCTCTTCAACTTTATAATAAAATCTTGTTTTTAAAAAATGGACTTTTCGATCATAAGTTATAAATTTTTGAAAAAAATGATCAAATTTAACCTATAATGATGATCCCCTTAGAAAAAAAAAAAGCTAAAAAACTAAATTCATCTAAAATGAAATTTTTAATATGAAAATAGGGGTTTTTGGGCATTTTAAATGTAATGGAAGCATTCATTTGGGATAAAAATGCTCCAATAAGAAGATATTCATGAGATCTAAGCTTCAAATCCATGTTTTCAATGTGTCATATGGTAGCAAAATTAAGTGAGAAAATGCCAAACCTAACTCTCTCAATCCTCCCAAATACATTGAGTTAGCTGAAAGTTCCAACACAATAGACAAAATAGCTACACTTACCAAATATTACTAAAACTACATATGCAAATATGATTTAAATATATTTGAAAATCCTTTTTGATTCTCAAGATCACATGGAAATACAAGATAAGAGCATGTAAGTGTTCTTAAGATCATACAAAAAGTCCTAATCTCTTAATAACAAATAATCCAAGTATTGAAAACTCTCCAAAGTAAAGTTTGATACCATGTTACAAATCTAAAATAGATGCATAACCAAGATCTTTCTATGAGAGAGACAAACTATAAAACTATAAATGAAATAAAGCAATTATAGACCCACGATTCCAAGAGGTGTGTAAATATTAAGATGAAAATATTTCATTAAGAGCTCAAAGAGATTCCATAGAAGAATTACTATATGAGTCAAAGTACATGAGTGCCAACTTTTATAAGAGCATCACAATATGCAAAAAAATGGCAAATTTAAACTAGTTAGTTCAATTTTATATAGAACTAAGGAGAGCATGAAGGTGGAAAATCCAACCAATAACGTGTGACCACCAAGTAGTCCAAAAATATCAAAAGCTTCACCATTTAAGGAATGGTTTTCCCTTTAAAGATGGGAACACCACCTATTATGGAAGGGAAGACCTCATTATCGTATCCTAGTCAAACTCACATTATGAATCTAAGAAATATTAATTATAGTATAGGAAAAACCTAGGACTAAGGGAAAAGTAAATAACCCACTAGGATAATGAATACGTAGACTAACACTCCTTATTCCTATTAGTTAATATTTTCTCACTTAATCCACCTCTTAATCCTCATGTTTTTTCCCTTCTCTAATACACATGAAGATAAAATACTCTTCATAGTAGATTGGAAACTAACTAATTTAAATTATTTTTTCTACCCTTTTACTTAGTGTATGAAATAATAAACTCATGCTTATTATTGTAATAGAGGGAAAATACAAAGAAATTTTGTAAACGAGCTCTACATTAGATGATCTTTTCAATATTAGCTCTAATGTTATTCTACTTTTTTAAAATTAATTCCTATTGTTTCAAGATAAAATATTTGACTAACCTAGGAAAATTCTTTAAACTATTAAAATAAAATTAACTAGCTAGAATAAAGAGTTGAAATTAAACGAGTATTCTTTACTACTACTAGAAATGAGATCAGAAAAAAACAACACTAAAATGGAAAAGAGTGAAGAGAGAGGAACTTGGGATCAAAGGTAGAAACTATATAGCTTGAATGCATATGTGGCATGTGAATTTCAATATGACACATTGTTTATATATGATTTTTTAATAAGATCTATAAACAACTTGTCCGGGTTTCAAAATTCAACTTCAAGCTAAACTTAGGTAAAAAAAGTAGTAGCTTCCAAGGATGATAAAGATATACAAATATAGTTTAAAATAATATATAAATAAAACTAAATCAAACAAAAAAGGGGAAGAAAATAACAAATCCAATTCGAGGTGAAGAGCCAATAAGAAAGACCTAAAATCTAGAATAGATGAAGGTTTTGGTCTACAAAAGAGTTTTCTATTAATGGTTAAGGCCACCCTTTAGTTTTTTTAACTTCAATGATCATTGGGATGAAGAAATATTAAGAAAGTGTGCTCTCCTATCTTATATGTGTCTAGGACTTGACAAAGAAATAAAAAATTCAAGTAATCTAAACTGAAATGTAAAATGTTGGCCTTGATAATGAGATCATGTGAACAAAAGATAACAATACAAACGACATACAATTTATCAAATAAAAAATATGTGAAGCAACAACAAATAAGTATATCAAAATCATCTATCAATCTTAGTAAGATCAATGCAACAAAGCCTACTATTTGAATATGCTTCTAAGCTCCTCAAGAGTGTAATATAATGTTGGAGCCTTCACAAACTCTTCAAAAAAATATTTTAGACTTTATAAAGCAGTGGTAACAATCATCTAGAGTTCTATTGAGAGTAATAGCTTGATATAATGTGAGGTTGTATGACATAGAATAAGTATGGATAAAAATAAATGAAATAGAGGAAGATAAGGGACATGTGAAACCATTCAAATTAACTCTAGTGTGGTTACCAATGACTTGAGCATGTAAAAAATAATAAAATTCTAAAAAATTACATAATCTTGAACTACATAGACATGCCAGTCCATTGCATGTATGTTTATTTGTCACATTAGTGTCCAAATCGTTGAATCTTAACAAAGGGTTAAAAGAATAGGAAATGCCAAGTTTAATAAAATTGTAGGATTAGTTTTGAGAAAAATCATCATGGGTAGAAAAAGGACAAATTAAAGGTTAAATTGGATCTTGAAACATAGTAGGGGAGATAAACACTAAAGTGATCTAGGAACATAATGTAAAATTATAAGGGTATACAATTGTTTTTCATTATAGTTATACAAGGTCTCCTTTCCCAATCTACCATTTTTACTTCCCTCTCTCAATTGATAGATTCTTGATACTGTTCTCCATTAGGCACCTATCTTCAGTTTTCCTCAACTACATAGAATCCATGCTTCGTACCCTAAACCTTAAAAATATGAAAAAAAATCCTCTAATATTTTTAGGATTGATGACAATTTTATTTTTATTGCTTCACATCGCCTCTTGGTTATGCAAGATACAACATAAAACAACATCCTATCTCATCTGTCCAATGCAACATTGTTTTCTTTTTTCCTTCTTCTTTGTAACAACCCACATCTATCTTCTTCCTCATCTTGAAACCTCCCAAATTCCTACCTGCAACTAATTTTAAGCACCAAAATAGGCCTCTCTCTATCTAAGACAACATCTCTTGAAAAAATATTCGTAAATAATTCCCTAAAATTATATTGAGCACACAAAGTACCCACGAACAATATGGATGACACCATATTTCACATTGTAAGTAAATCTTGGACCATGAAAATATCCTCGGGGTCACACAAATCATCTCCACACATGTAAAGCACCATAAATGAATTTGAATATTAGTAGGGAAGTATACAAAAATATAACACACAATAACACACAATAAATTCTAGGTGAACTAAACACAAGTTGAATTCATCCTATGATCTCATGTGATCCTTCCCTACATATGAAAAGATACATAGATCTTATCACTAGGGTAAAAATGACTAGCTAAGAATAAACACAATTAATATTATGTTGGATGGATCCCTAAACAAGTGGTTGAATTCGAAATTTGAAATCATGGTGGCAAATGTATGAAAGTATATGGTTAAAAACTACTACAACAAAAATGTCACTCTTCGTCTTGCTTAGTACTCATTTTAAAAGCTAAATACAATTTCATGTAAATGTGAACATGGTTTGATGAATAGTCCTCATTTACATCAACATATTTGTAACAATTATTTGCATTAATATAATAATGTTATTAAGGATGTAACTAATGATGACCATCTTGAATAGTTTAAAGAAAAATTATTTAGAAAATTTATTAAGCAATTCAATTAATTTATTAAGAACACATATGTTGTAGTAGTATAAATTTTGGGGCACAATCTTACTTGTTTCCTTCTAACTAATCTAAGGGATATATCTAACCTTGCACGATAGAGGAACCAATATTCTATTGATAGCTGGATAAAACTTGAACATCTAATTCAATGTCATATAGATAGAAAGATAATTTAGGTGTATGATAAACATATAGATTTTTTGAAAATGAAAACCTTTATTGTGATTATTAATCATAATAGAACATATTATAAACACACATTATAATATATTACTATGTGACAAAGATCTTCCTTACTACTTACTATAGATTTACAAATTATTTCTATTTTTCTTATTTAAGATGTGAATGACAAAAAAATACATTTAATAATTCATATTATTCATATAACTTCTCTCCTATACTATATATCATATCTTTTAAAAATATTCTAAAGCCTCATAAACTCATTTTTTATATATATTTGTGTCTATTTATATTTTTATAACATGTCATTTATCATGTTTTCATTTGACCTGTACCATTTAAATATCCTTGTCATCAACACATTAATTATAGCTCTTTATTAACTTGCACTCTTTAGTATAGCGTTTACCATGTTTTCATTCGTCCTTTACTAAGATGTTTAGCATATTGATCAATCAACTACCCTCTCAATTGTAAAGAGCATTTATTCAACCAATGGAACGATTATGAAAATGAAGGTGAAGTAATGAACGTGAAATGGCGAGAGGAAGGAATTGTAGAAAACAGAAGTTCTGTTGTGTGGCGTGACTAGAATAGAAGAGGACTGAAAACGGCTTTCAATCAATGTCCTTATGCTGAAATCGCCACAGGAGAAGCGACACCATATTTTTTGTTGAGTAGTGGTGGTTGTGGAGCGCATGGAGAATCGTCACAGGTGGGGCTGGAAACTGACTGCTCCACATTATTCTCTGCTAAAGCAAATTTTTTGTGTACTCGTGATGGTGGTGGAGCACATGGAGAATGGCCACAGGTGGGGCTGGAAACATCTTCTTTCTTCATATTCTTAAGTGTATTATTATCTGACGGTGGTGGTGGAGGAGCGCATGGAGAACTGCCACAGGGGGGGCTTGAAACAGCTGACTGCTTCATATTTGTATGCTCTGATACAACAAATTCTTTGTTGAGCAATGGTGGTGGTGGAGAGCATGGAGAACTGCCACAGGTGGGATTTGAAACAGCTGACTGCTTCGTATTGTTGTTTGAAGGAATTGGGAGGTTGTGTCGAGCGGATACATGAGCCATACAAATAAGGGAAAGCACAGCGAACATTGTGTTCATTTTCATGCGCAACAAACTTGCCATGTTTAGGGTTGAGAGTGTATATTAGCTCAAATGCAGAGAAAAATCTTAATAACCAGATTAGGGTTGTAACCGAAGATTGAGATTGGTTCCAATGCATCACCGCCACCCATTTATAGGGGGAAAATAACTTCCAAACAATTTCTTCCAAGATGTTCAAAGTCGTATGGCGTATTGGAAACGAAGAAATTGGCAAATTATGTATTAGTTTACTATATTTTTTTTCTTAAACGTGTAGCTAATTTTTCTCAACAACAGTTAATTTTCTTCATTTCATATACTGCCTGCTATTCAAACTAGAAGCTTTGACCGAGTAACCCTTACATTTTATTAAAATACTAAGGAAATAAACATCGTGAATTATATGAGATCTAGTGTTAAACATGAAACAATCTCTTTATTTGAAACAAATAGTTTAATCTCAAATTTTGGTCGATTCATCTTGAAAACTATGGGTTTTGATTTTGGGTACAACATATTTGATCTTTCATGTAATTATAATCTATATTGTATGAATTTGTTCCAATAGAATGTACACCTTAAAAATATGTTCATCTATTTCTTTGTAGTAAATGAATACACAAAGGCAATGATTATAAGCACATTTAATAATATTAGCAAGGTCATAGGTTATCATGCCCTATTATACGAGCCATTGATCTAAATGGTACATTGAATTCAAACGATTTATTATATTTTGTTTATTATTGTAAAAACTTTTTAAGCTGACTTGGCAAGTTGTAAAATGACTCTTATATATAAGAGAGATCATTGTAGACATTTTGTAAGAGAAAAAAAAAGATATAAGGCAGACCTATTATGCGAAATATAGGTTAAAGGTTTTATGTAAAGAACAGAGCAGAAACTGGTACTGGATCTGGCATTATAGATGCTATTGTAAAGCAGTACAAGATACTATATTTGTATAATCCACATTGTAAGTCAGTGAGACTTCCCATTGAGCAGTGAGCTCTAGGCAATTGGCCTTCCTGCATGTGCAGGCCTGTCTTGTAAGTAATATTCTCTCATTGGCCAGTAAGTGAATATTGTGGGTCACAAATCCACTGAGGTTTTTCCCACACCGGGTTTCCTTGTTAAATCCTTGTGTCATGGTGTGCTTTTCATGTGGATGCTTTTAATTCTGTTTATTGCACTATTTCTTGCATACTGGTACACTGTTATAATATGTTCTACATGTTTTAAGTTAATAAATTCAATTCACTGGTCAGATACTGAGTCACCCCCCCATCTCAGTATCTGTGGGAATCATAACATAATCACCCTCTAAGTGTTTTCACATTCCTAATCCAAGGGGTTAAGAAGAGGTCACTTCTCAAACCATTAAGGCTCTTAGAAAATGCTCAATGCCTTTTCCCTTCCACAAGCAAGCCCACATGGGCTTTGACCATCTTAAACCCCACTTTAACCTTTGCACATTTCCCCAACCCTTGGTTAAAGGCTTACCCATTAACCCAACCATCCATGGTAACCCTCAAGTCCCTTCAAGCCTTAAAGGCTTTGACCATTCTAACCCCACTTTAACTCTTGCACATTCCTCCAACCTTGGGTTAAGCACAAATCCATCAAGTCAAGCATTAATGGCTTCCTTCAAGTCTTCTAAACCATTTCTATTAACTAATTGTTGTATTTGCATTAAACTCATTTTTCATTTCACAAATTTGATTTTAAGGCCTTCTAAACCATTTCTTAAAGGCATTTTAATCTTCTTTGTGTACCACTTGTGTATTTTAGTTCACAAAATGATGGGTCCCATTTTCCATGGAATAAATGGGGCATGTTGTGAAACTTCACAAGAAATTTCCCCCATCAAGATAAATTAGATAGTTTTAGTTCATGCGATAAAATAGATTCAAATCGAATACCTATCAAATACACTCAAATAAAGATTATCTTATCGGTCCACTAGTTTGATATTAACCTTCATGAAATCTCAGTTAACTTCTTGATTATGTGCAAGTGATTCATTCCTTCCATCAAGATATTATAGGAAGTTCAATAATTTGTTAGGCTACATATATATGATCTTTCCTCTAATCCAACCATGAATAGAGCCTTGCAACTAGTCAAGCATCTATAGCCCAAAAAGGTTATCTCTATCAATATTCCCAAACATTGGTCCATTTCTAGTCAAGCATCTATAACCCTGGTAGAGTTGATTGGATAGCCTGATATTTATGGATACATAGACACACATATTCCTTTTGTACTTTTTGTTTTGATATTTCAATGAAGCTCATTTAATCCCATTTTGCAGGCATTGAAGCTTGCTTCCAAGTTGAATACAATAGTGGTAGCGAGGATGATCTTTAGGTTTTTCATCTAAAAAATTATTAGCACTACTTATAACATCCCTAAAAGACTCTAATATGGTATTAAATGTATAGATTTTTTTTAGCTAGTCATCCACTTAGTTAATACTATGAAAAATGTGATTTACTCAACAATCGTGTTCACTTGGCCTTTTATACATATAGATGAAAATCTATTTTGTGGCCTAAATTAGCAACTACATACTTCAATTCATGAATAACAAATCTATTGCCTCAATTATTGCACTAAACCTTGATGTAAGCCTATCATTAATGATAATAATTATTCTCCTAGCCTTGGTACTGGTGTGCTCATGTGAGCAGGTTTTGGTGTGATCACGCCTACCAATATTGGATGCGTCTATTCTAGCTCCAAAATGACAGTACAGATTGAATAACACGCGTGTTAGTCACGTGTTTTACACCGTCGATTTTGCAATTAACGACTACAATTGACTAACTTGTCGCTAACACGCTGTACAAAATTTTTGTTTTGTTGACAATGCTATTTATCTCACTAGTGGGTAAGGCAATTGGCATTTTTAGGTCCTATTACGTCACAACATCTTCATCGAGTTTTCAAGATGGATTCTAATTTGGTCAAAATGATTGTTGAATGTATTTTAGGGAATGAATTTATGGTATAGGGTCAATTTTGACATGGCTTCCCGATTCTTGGTATCTTTGCCAGATTTAGGTGAACATGAGGATGACATATCGATCCTATATACTGCGCTACTAAATAATGATTTTATTGGTGGTTTGGATGTAGTTTTGGAAGTAGCCTTGCTAGGTTATGGAGTTCCCATGCCACAAGACATTGAAGCTTTTTGGGTATTAGAGACCCCTATTCAGTTCTATCAATTCCTTGAAGGATTTTGGGATACCACTATACAAGAACATGGGGAGAAATCACACCGAGCATGCCACTTTCTCAAAAAAACCCTAGGTATAATTCTTGACATGTGGTCCCTAGGAAAAAATAAATTCATAATGTGGATTATGCTCTTTGATAGGGACAACTAATAAATGACCCTTATTCTCAATGAAATTTTGATTTAAATATTTACTGTTCATATCCTGGCACAATGGATACCTCAATTTTGACATGATCCATATTTATAAGCTCTTTTGGGGACCACTGGAAATAAATCTTATTTTTGAATTATAATTTACATTTTGCATATTAATTCAAATCTACTTATTTCACCTTCTATAATTCCAGGTGTGAATTACTTGTGTTAATTTGTAACAAGTTAAGCTTTGTTTTTAGACTCAATCACTTACCTTTTAATAACTATGTTTAACAATAGTTAAAATGTTACTATAGATATTTTTACACATCACCTTGAGTATTTATACCTAATGTACCTCGTGATATGTACAAATTTTGTAATGTTTACCACATCTATAGTACTTATAATATTTATATTTTGTACAATATTTACAACTTTAATGTTTGATTATATCACTCATGTTGTTTTAGGGTTGACAATAATGTTTTCGAAATTATCAATCTATGGGTAGTGCCAATTATTCTCCATCTAATGTTGAGAGTTTGTATGTACTTTCACCTACTATCTAAGAAAATTGGTACGGACCAGTCCCAAGTTTTGTCAAACTTCTTTTTTGACCCCTTTCTCTCCTAAGATTTATCCCAATACAGTATAAGATCTGAGATACAGAAGGATTTTACTTTGTCTCTCCTATCGAACCATCTCTTTACTACATGTTGATGTTTGTTCATGTGATCGATAGCTCTATTGCATTTTTCATCAAGGTTTATGAGCTACAATAAACTATCTTCTTATTTGTTTTCAAACCCTAGATATTCTTGAGTGAATTGGAGTGTGGGAACCTTTAAGTTAACTGGTAAAATTGGATCTATTCCATGAACTAGATGATATGGTGAATTTCCAAGGGCACTCTTGTTGCGAGTTCTATCTACCCATAAGGCATATTTCAATAATGCATGCCACCATCTAGGATTTTTATCAAACGATTTCTTAATGATATCAAATAGATTCTTATTGGTGAATTCTGCTAACCCATTCCCTTGAGGATACTAATTTAAAGAAAACTTAAGAATAATCCCTATTTCAAAAGTCAAATTTACAAATTTTAAAGATCAGAAGGCAGGGCCATTGTCACATATTGGGGAATGTGAATTTTAGAAGTGAGTAATGATATTATCCTCCAAAAATTGAATGAATACCTCTATGCTGCAAAATCTGAAATATCCCGCTTTGGCCCAACATGTGCAACAATGTGTCACTATGAGTATATATCGATGTCCAGATGAAGGATTAATCATTCCAATAAAGTCAAGCCTCCATTGATAAAATGGTCTCATTTCAACAACTGGTTGTAGTGGTTGAGCAACATATTTTACTTTATCTACAAAGATCTGGCAAATATGACAACACTTAATATGTTGGTGCACATATTTAAAGATAGTCGGCCAATAATATCTATCTCTGAGAATAGCATGGGTTGTGGCAATATTTCCACCATGCCAGTACCAAACTTGTCATGAAATTCATGTAAAACCTTGTGTGCTTCTTGTCTATCTACACATCTAAGGTATATATCCTCGTGGTCTTTGTAGAATAAATTCCCATTCTTTACCATGTAGTTTTGAGCCTTGAGATTTAATTCTCTCCTTTGCATCTTGTTCACATGATTAGGGCATTGATTAGTAATTAGCAGGTGTAGGACATCTTTATACCATTCATCCTAAGATATTTCATCCACTAAGTACTGCTAACTAATCAATCTTGGATCTATTTATGCTATAGCCTGAAATAAAGCATGCCTTTGGATTAGTCTCATGGGTGTAATTTCTATGTCAAACTCCTAGAGGATAGTCACCCATTTTTCTCTCCTTTCCCCTAGCTCATTTTGCATTAATAAAATTTTAATTGATGCATCTGGTACTATGGCTATGACTTTACTCCTCAAGATATAGTGCCTAATTTTTTGACTACTTTAACTAGTGCATATGCTTGTTTCTCCATATTGATGTATCACAACTCAACATATTTAAAAGGACAACTCATAAATGCAATGGGTTTTTCTTCTCTTTGTCCTACTTTCTAAATTAAAGAAGTAGCACAAATATGCTCTTAAGAAAAAAAGTATATAAAAGGGTTTAATATAATCAGGACTTGATAGCATAGGTGCTTCAAAAATAACTTTTTTAATATTTTCAAATGCTTCCTTATCTTTTTTGGTATATTGTATTTTTCATCTTTCTTGAGCATAGCATTCAGAGGTTGTACAATCTGTACAAATCCTATAATCAATTTCCTCATGAAATTGATCTTATTGAAATAAGATTTCAACTCCCTACTACCTAGGGGTTGTAACTTCATTAGGGTATTACTTTATTTGGGATCAATAGAAATCACTATTTCTAATATAACATGCCCCAATAGTTTACCTTCAATTACCCCAAACATTCACTTCTTTGGGTTAAGTGAAATCCCAAATTGTTCGCACATCTTCAATACTCTCCTTAAATCGTAAAAGTGATATGCTCATCTTTTAGAAAACATTTTCAGATCATCCATATATTTGATGATGCACTTTCCTATTAAGTATTTTAATGCAATATCCACAACTCTCTAAAAATTAGCATGTGCATTAATCAATCCAAAAGACATCCTTCTATAGGCAAAGGTTCCCCATTTAGTGGTAAAGGTTGTTTTTAACTTATCCCACCTATCCATCATAACTTGATCGTAAGTAGAGAAACCATATAGGAATGATATCATTTGGGATCCATTTACTATTTGTAATACTTCATCCAATGATGGTAGGGTATAATTGTCTTTTTTGAAAGCTTTGTCCAGATTTTTGAAATACACACATAACCTGATATCTCCATTCTTCTTACGAATAGGTACCAAATTAGCTACCTACGTTGAGTGATTGACAATAAAAATAATCCTAACCGATAAGAGCTTTTGTACTTTGTTCTAAATAAAGGGTTCTATTAAGGCATTGTTAGGCCTCCGTCTTTGTTTGAAGGGATTAGCATTTGGCTTTGAGGGAATAGTATGCGTAATTATAGATGTATCAGAAGTCTTCAAATCTTCATAAGTCCATGCTATAACATGTATATATATTCCTTTAAGAATTTCTTAATACTTTCACGCTCTATTTTTGAGCACACCTTTCCAATAAGGGCATTTTTAGGATCTTCTTCAATACCCAAATTATGTGCATCACTTTGATCACCACTGGTTTTAGGCAAATTAATTTGTTTCAACACTTGGTATATATCAAACATCCTTTCTAATCTAATAATACTTTTTGGATTACTATTTCTTTTCATGACACCTTTTTAATCTTTAACTTTTTCATCTAAATGCTCATTTTCATCAATAATCTGTGCTTACAATATCCCTAAATTATTGATGAATTGTAAATGTGTCTGCCATCTTCAAACACTTGTAGATTATGAATATTATCAAGAATGGAGGGAAATAGAAATAATTCAATAATGAACTTCTTCAACCTAGATGAGGTTAATGACTCCAGAGAGCTAGATAATCTTCTTTATGGTTGAATTGTTGGGGTATGTATAATATATTGAAAGCATCAAAACTCAATCAAATCCCAAATACTATGCCGATAGCTTTCTGGCCTTTTGTAATAGTAGACATATTACCTTCCAACTTGTTTAACTACTAAAATTGAGTCACCCAACACTTTTAATATTCTATCTTTCTTTCTTAAAGCTAATAGTAAGCTATGCATCAATACTTCATACTAAGTTACAGTGTTGGTGCATTGAAACTGAAGTCTATATGCCACCAAGAAACACTTACCTTGCGGATTGATTAATTCCACTCTTACTCCAATTCCTTGTTTAGATTTGGATCCATCAAACTTGAGAGTCTAGACCTGATCATCTTCTGGCACTGATTGCTCTTGGGTATGTGTAGGATCATGGTGGGCCAAGCTAGGCCTTTAAGTGGTGATGAAAATTAAAAAAAATAGAGTTAGGAAACTTGATGTAAAAATTTGAATAAGTTATCAATATTATTTCAAAAATGTGTAATAATAGAATCTTTAGCAAATTGAATGTAGTTTCTAAGCTAGTAGTTTTTTTTTTTGAAAAAAATAAATCTATTTGTCAAAAATTTGAAATTTCAATATAGTAGTACTAAAATTTCAAGAAAAAGATAAGAAGCAGGTTTTTGTCTAACCATCCTAACCACAATCAAATCTGAATATATTTTTAGAAGATTTTAGATATAAGTAGAAGACTCATGTCTCGATGTGACACATATTTTTTTTAATTTTTTTTCGAGGTAAATAATTAATTAAGAATTTTTTGCTACAACTTTTTAAAAATATAAAAAATCATGTGTTTGACCACCATAACTTGGTCAAAACTTTATGAAATTCTTTTTTATTTTTTATCCTAGTATGTGAAACATAGAATGTGATACATATTTCGGATTCAAAATATGTGATACTGTTTGAAAGTTATAGATGTTTTTCAATCAACCTATCAATTGAGACTTTAGTCATAATTAAAATAGAAAATGAGTAATAATTTTTATTAAATTCAAAATAAGGCATAATTTATATTGGTGGAAAGTTGAGAATCTACTTAAAAAATCCTTTTCATTTCATCAGTTTGGGGTAAAAGAAAAGTCATCAGCCACATGGGTGAAGTCTAGAAAAGCAAGGAAAAATCCTAAACATGTTTATTGTGTTGTGTTTGGCATGTCTTAGCCAAATACCAAAAAAATCCCAAGGAAAATCCCAAGGCTAGAGATTTTTGTTAGAGGTAACATATATCGGATATATCTGTAGGTAACATATATTTGATTCCTATTAGTTTATTTCTATAAATGTAATAATATATAATATATTATAATTTCTTATATAATTATGTATAATATATAATATTGGGTGGTTGCAAGAAGTTGAGTCCCACTTTTGGGCAAAAAGTGGAAGTGTTTTATCTGTTTTTCAATTTTTCTGTTGATTGATGTCAATATTTGATACACTTAGAGATTGAATCTCTAAAAACTTCAGTAATAGAAAATGTAGTGCTCAGAGTCTACTTTTTAAATATGTAATTTATTTTAATACCCACATGCTAGAAATCCCTTTTTAGTAGGCATGTTTAAAAACCAATTTTTCAAAATGCCCATTTCAGGACCATACCACACGTGTACAACCACCCTTTTTTGATGCAAATAAATGAATTTTTGCAAATCCTTCTAGGAAATGATACCTAAGACACCAAATATTGATGAGAATATTTTTTCTTATTTTTTTTATTGAATATATATATTTTTTATTAATTTTTAACTGACAATAAAGTATATTTTCAAAACATCGGGTGTACGACCACCATAATTTGATGAAAATTTCATATTTTTCAATTTTTTTTAATATTCAAAAGAATTGTATGTAGATTGATGTCATATAATTTATTTTTTTTAAATCCTAAAAACAAAAAAATTATTAAAGTTTTAGTGAACCTTGGTATTTTAGGTTTAGGTTCCACTTTTGATTAATAAATTATACAAAAATAGTAAAAATAATCTTATCACTATAAAATTTACATTTATGAAATCAGGACACTAGAAACTCTAATGGGTTTTCATTTCGTCAAAAAATTCAATCAGAAAGGCCCCTAAAAAATTAGGCCAAGGTAGGAATCTGATGTCGTTTTTTACCTTAGTCATTTTTTTGGAGGTCCAAGCATAGGCTTGGTGGGACCAAGGCTATCCCGAAGCAAAAAAAAATGCTAAGGGTTGTTTCCCACCCCTAATTTTAACAAACGAGCGCCCGTTTTTTAAATTCAAAAAACGGGCGCCCGTTTCGCTTTGTACCATTGAAAGCAAAATGGGCACCCATTTTTTAAAACGGACACCTGACTATAAAACGAGAACCTATTTCATTAAATAACGTACATCCATTTCTGAAAAGATCCATTGGGCCAGAATTTCACCCACAAGCACAAATCCCAATGATAGAATGATTTTTCAATCATTGCTTGACAGGTACGATCTGCAAAGAGAATGTTTTGATTAATCACTCTTTTTTTGTCTTATTGTCAATTTGGTAAGGAGATCGATTCGAATACAAAATTTAGTGTAGCCATGGGATCAAATCAACACAGGAAGAGGCAAAGGAAGGTTCTGACAACTGAGGAGATTGCAGCAAATAGGGAGAAGGAGGCAATACATCAACTAGAGAGAAGATCAAGAATGAGACAAGGAGCTTCAAGTTCCACAATCGTTTCAGAAGAAGCAAAAATCAATGAGACCATAAACACTAACGAAGGAAACACAATAGAACCATTTAATTTAGGTGCATCTTCTAATCCATTATAGGATACATGTATGTCTTCACAACCCTATGTTTTTTCTCATGAAGAAATTGGTGATTTAGTAGAAGCAGGCTACTTATTGAATCAAACGCCAATTGAAAATCAAACCCCAAATGAAATTAGAACTTAATTTGAAACTGAAATTGAAATCCAAATTGAAACCCCAAATGAAACTAGATCTCAACTTGAAACTGAAATTGAAACCGAATTTGAAATTCCAAATGAAATTGAAAATCCACCTGCAACTAAAACCAATAATGTGTATGTCGACATGGAAACACCAATAGAAAATGAAACATGTTTGAATGATAATCAAACAAATGAAAATTTTGAAATTAAAAGTGATGTACTAGACAACCTTCCTGTCTTGGTTTCATGGAGATAGATTAGGACACATGCAAATAGATTGTTTAGACATTTTTTTTATAATAAGAAATTTGGGTTTCAATGTCAATTAATGGTACAACTAATTAAAATGACTAAAATGCGAAAAGTGATGAAGAAGTTAGGCTTTTATGTCAAACCCAAGAAGAAGGGCGAGTCTTTAAAATAGGTTGTATCGATTGTTGCTAGGGCCTTCGATACAATCGGAAATAAAATTCGTTCTGAAAATAAAAATGCAGCATGACGGGCAATAACAACAGCTCTACTAAGCCAAACAACTTCTAATAAAATAATGATGAGTAACATAAGTGGATATCTTAATATTCATCGTAAAACTTTGTCAGGAGCTGTAAAAAGAAGAGTTAATTTTGAAAGTGATCCGGCAAACAAATTGTGGACTTTTAGTGGTAGACTACCAAGCTCTGATATGAAACTTATTGGTGAAGTAAAAAATTTGATTGAAAAATTCTGGCACGTTAATACGAGAGTATCATGTAATGTTAGAGATGTTCTTAAATTAAGAGTTGGGTCAAAAATTCGTGATCCACATCCAAAACACCTATTGGACATGACTCAAACTGAATTGTACAATTTTTTTTTGGATGATAAGGTGTTGACTATTAACATTTGTCAAAGGTCTTTTGAAAAGTGTAAACCTTGGTGTGTTCGAATTAACAAGGAAAGAGTCACATGTTGGAAAACTCATGTTCAATTTCGCTACCATTATGATGCATTTCAATATATACGTGTTACCATGCATAGTAATGGAATGTTCCAAGAATGTGGTATAAATATACCACCTGAAAATATAAAGGAGTTTATATCAAGTTTGTTTTGCAACCAAATAAGTGAACAAAATTTTCTTTTCAATGCATGTGTTTTCGGTGTATGTGATATATGTGGCAATCTTGCATTGTTGGATGAATGTTTGCATGCAAATATTTCAAATGAATTTGGACAAGAATTAGTTGATGTTAAAAGATTTAAAACTGTTGAGTATCCATTGAAGGATGGAAAGGTTGGAAGACGATGCGATCTAATCACTTAAAAAGTTAGTGTTCATGCATTTATGAATTAATTTAAGAGTAACATCATACCTAAATATGTTAAACACACTCAAAATGCTAGATGGCTCGATTGTCAGTTTCGAATATGTAAGGATTAATTTCCTATTGGTAGTCTAATTTTGGTTTTTGACTTTGCAGAGAACTACACACTTGCACCACAAGATGAGGTCCAATCACAATACTACAATTCAGTGCAAGTATCAATTTTTGTCCATATTGTCTATAGGCATGCACCAGATAGTACATAAGAGGATCACAAAATTTTGAGAGAGTACCATTTCTATATGAGTGATAATAAATTACACGCATTTGAGTTTGTCCAGTATTGCTTCAAGACCTTTTTTTAGAATTTGAGGGAGAGATAAATTCAGATGACACAACATCTAATATTGTCTGATAATTGCATAGGGCAATTCAAGAATGCTAGAATGTTTTATTGGTTGAGTAGGATTCATAAGAAAACTAATATCGAACACATGTGGAGTTTTTTTGAGGCTGGACACGGGAAAGGAGAACATGGCTGTGCCAGTGCATGTGTTAAGAGAGCCCTCTGCAGAGATAAACTCAAATTTGAGGAAAAGGCTAAGTTTAAAAATGCAAGTGCAATTGTGGATTGGTATAGTGTAGCTTTATTCACAAGATCAATTCAGAACTCTACAATTAGATGTTTCTTCTATCTAGTTAAAGAGGAGAATATCCTTCCAAGATATGATTGTGATACAATCAATGGGTCAGCTAGATGGCATTCATTCAAGAGTTCTAATTCTAACACTTGGACTATATGGACTAGAGAGATTGCATGTTTTTGTCAATTTTGTGTTGCAAGTGAATGGGAAGAATGTGAGAATATGGAATGGGTTGAAGAATGGCAACACAAATCCTCAACACCTAGTGAGACACAATATCAAGATATTAGAAGAAATGAAGACCCAGATCATGCATTTGTATCAGAAGATTATGATCTTGTTTCAGACCTCATACAACTTGGTAATTTAATTCAATTTCTTGTTTATAACTTTAAATTATACATTTTTATGTATTGTCATATAATTTATGAGTGGGTTTGAATTATAAATTGTAACAACTTTTATTTCTACATGTACTTAAATTTGTTTTCTAGGACATGTGTATGCTGTTGTTGGACCCGAGGATAATGATGAGTAGGTTGAGTATTGGCTAGCTAGATGTGTAGAACCTAAGAAAAAGTTGATATGTGATCAAGTAGATGATGATGGTTTTCAGTATCTAGTTGGGTCTATTGTGGTAGTTGGTACATGACTACGCAAATACTTAACAAGAAGGAATGGCTTACCAGATTATGAAGATTACCAATCAGAAAAGAAGATTATACACTATTCTCATTTGGTGGTGGAAACAAACATCAAATTAGAAAGATACAAAGGTAGACCTGCTAATAAGGTGGACAATTTCAGTAGAAGAGCATGAGGCAATCATAGACGCATTGTAGAAGAGAGAGGATATAGATGGTACATTAGGTTGAATCAAATTTATATGCATGTAAGTTCGTGTTACTTGTGTGAACTCTTTTATATTTAATCATGATAATTGTTTTTCTTTGTCCCTTTAACATTGTATTTGTCTACATTTGATACAATTTTGGTTTCATAAACAACATTGTATTAGTTATCTCCTTCTTAATGCTATTTTGTGCATATTGTAATTGTGTTACAATCATTGTAATTTTTTATGATATATTTATTTTATCGCAATCTCTTCATAGATTAATTGTAAGTTCTTGATTTTATTATTATTTTAAGAATAGGATGTTATTGTAAATTGGGATAATTATTTTATTAAATTATAAACTGTTGCACTATAAGATTATCAACCACAATGTTAAAATATAAAGTCATAAATAGATCATATATAATTACTAGAGGGCACCAAATCACAAAACAACATCACATATATATAATCACTAAAGGGCGCGAAATCACATAACAAGACCTGATATCATAATAGCAATGAAATGACATAATAAAAAGTCCTATATATAATCACATAACAATTCCCGATGACATAATAACAAGTCTTCAAAAAATAATAATAAGGAAATTACATTAAAACAAGTCCAAATAACATAATAAATAAACAACATCACATATATAATCACTAGAGTGCGCCAAATCACACAACACAACCTGATATCATAATAGAAATGAAATGGCATAATAAAAAGTCCTATATATAATCACATAACAACAAGTCCTATATATAATCACATAATAACAATTCCCAGGATAACATAACAAGTGTCATCATAAAAAGTCCATAATACAATAACATGGCATGATCTAAAATATATAATCTAAGAAATCACGTACATCTCATCTGCAGTCCTCTTCACTCCATGTAAAGGTGGTTGAGATAAATCATCCTGCTGCATGTGGTCCCGAGATGCACCATCCTATGTGTGTATAGTATCAATGTCTCCACCCTCCTGTGCACTATCAGTGTCTCCACCCTCCTATACATTATTAAAAGATTTTACATGAGAAGAAGTTACTTGCATAATTCATTTATAAAGTAATTAAATACTAAAACATTAAAATAAATTACCACACAACCGTGCTCTATAATGCCTCACTGGTATGTGGAGGTCCACTATCATGAACAAGAACAGTGGTTGTAGTCAAGTCCTGCAAAAAAAACATTGTACATCAATTTTGATAATCCCTATAAAAGCCAGGTACACAGTATAAACAAATTAGAAATTATTTTTCTAATCATCACCGCAAATGACAATGTCGACGGTTGCATCTGGCTCAATCCCATAGCCATACCAATACTGGTAGTGGTACGACTTGAACAACATATATAAAGCATGAATCAAACTTGTATATATACATAAATTATAAAGTATAAATATAGACTACAAGTTTATCGCACAAAAAGCATATATGTGATGCAAGCAAAGTAACTGATGGGTGAAGGCGTACATGTGATGCACCATCAAACAATCCAGAAGCCTACAATTGCAAAAAATAACGAACATGAATCAAAGTTGTACATAAATTAGTAAGCATATAAACACTTCAAATTAATGGATGAAAAACATAGTAGTGGTATATGAGGCTGAGCCTCAGCAGTCCACGGGTCACGTGAAGAACTACCCACCTTAGTGCTACATGAAGCACCCTACAAAATTGAGAAAACATATCATACACATCATTACATTAAAATTTTTATTGTTTATTTTAAATGTATATATCAATCCAATGTATCTAGATGAAAGTGCATACCGTAAATGGGACACAAACATCTCTAGGTATCGAGGTAACATGATGTCAGTTCCTCAATGACGTGGTATGAGCCATCCTCTGTTCAGAAAAAAATGACTCATGTTATGGTTCATATGTGTATCTATAAGGAATTTAATATTGCACTGTAAATTATATAAACAAATTTGTACCTTTATAGGTTGATCATCGTTTGCAACTTCTGTACCCAATTGCCTGATAGGGCACTCAATGAGCCAAGAGCAGAATCCACTGCTCGATGATGGGCAGGTGCTGGAACAACTAGTGATGGAAGAGGAAACAATGGCTCATTGCGCACATGGCTTCTAAACTTGTCTCTCAATTTGGATCCTGACCTATCCTAGCGCATGCCTCTCCCGACCCCCTGAAATGATCTAATATCAAAGTAATTGGGCATTTTACCCAATTCAAGTTCGTCCCATAATTTCTTCAAAAAATACATCGAAACCTCATGATTGGAGTGTGGTGGATGGTCCACCACCACTGCCAAAAGTTTCTAGCTATGCCTGGGTGCCTACACCATCGAATTGAGATCCATGGCTTCTTCGGATCTATCTCTTCACCCATCTTAAAGTTCATAAAATATTGTTTCAAATCCATTTTTGTTATTTTTAATTCATTGACTTGTTTGTATGTTAGGCCATCAGCGTAAAATACACGCAATCCCTCCCGCCAACTACGATAGCTATCCAACTCTCTATCTAAAGCTTGTACAGACTATACAATCCCTTGCATACTATCTACAAGGTGTAACAACTGTGGAGGTGGATGAGGCTCATGTTTAATGGTATGGATATCTCTAATCAAAGAATCAATATTTGTCCTAATGGTCTGCCTCAACTGAATGGGTGGAGGTGGAGGTGGAGGTGGAGGGGGCGCTAGACCTAATAGCTCATCTATCTCAAACTCATCCATTCTATGAAAATAATCTGCATATATATACAAACATGGAAATTTACGATTACTATTTAATTTACATTTCACCTTCCAAAAAAACTTATAATTAAATACAATTTACCAACTTAAATATAAACAAAGGAAACTCACATAGATCTATAATATTATTAATAGGTGGGTCTATTTTAATAATAAGCATCATTTAAGAAATATTATCCACTTAAATCAAAGTATAAGAAATATTCTACAAAATAAAACATCATAATGCCCATGCAACTCAAACAATACTTTTTAACATCTAAAGATGCATTAGTATAAGTTCCATCAAAATCATAAAAATAATCATGAGAGAGAGAGAGAGAATAGATAATGAAAAAAATGACTCCACTGATTTAGATAATGAATAATCATCTCCTCTAGACTCCATTGAGGGCTCATTTTTGAGTAAGATTTTTTTTAGTTGGCATTTTAGGCCATCATGGTACATTTGTATATTTGTTATACAGAGATGGATGATTACAATACCTATGATAGTTGTACTTTGGGACCCATAATAGTTGACCATCTTGTTATGAGAGGCTTCTAATCATAGTTTAATAGTAGCGTTGTGTAGTTCATCTTTTCAAAGGAAGGTAACTTCCATGGAATTACAATTTAGTACCCTTGCAATATTTAACCATTATTGTCAATTAGGCTACCACTTTATATTTTCAACTTGATAGGATTCAATTCAACTACTCTCTTTTGGTTTTAACTAAATTCATTAAAGTCATAAGTTATATGTATGAACTTGTCAATACATGTACTACATTGTTGTGTTCTTTGCTAGAATCATGGGATGATTTAGTGATCACAACTAGTAGTACTACACTAAGTTGAAGGTTGAATAAATAGTAGGTTCTCTACTCTTGGAAGGGTTAAAACAAAAAAAAACTCTATTTTTTTTTTATATTCAATTTTATATTGGTATTTTCTTGTTCAAAGTTGCAACCCACAAAATGTGATTCCAATATTGATCTATATTTGATTCTTATTTTTATTAACTTTGCCACTAGTGTGATTTATTGTCCTCTTAACTTAAATCAAGCTATGTAAATTTAAAGCCTCGTAACTTTTGATAGAGAGCATATTTTTTCATGCTTTATGTGGCATTGAAAAGGTGGTTCATAAATCTTCATAGATCACACAATTATTTTCTAGAATATTCCCTCGTATTTTATATTTTATTTTTTGTGATTTCACTTTCTAGTCATTTACTTGGACACCTTGGCACTTGAAAATGACCGTCTTACATGAGATGGATTTGTTTGATATGTTTTATATGTATTGATTTTATTGATCTTTTAAATTTTTATTTGAGTAGGTATCATAGGTTTCTCTATTCATCCTTTTGTGGTAAAATTAGAAAGGGATAATTATGATTCTTTTGTAAAATGATATCCCGATAAGTTTTAGGTGGTGTAATCATTTTCCTTTTATGTATGGACTCATACCTAAACTAGAAACACTAGAAATTATATAATCTTGGTGTAACATCATTGACTCATGTAGGAGTGATTTGATCTAGTATCAAGATCATGATTCTATGTGTATTGCATTGGATATTGATTTCCCCCACACACTTTGGAATAGACTTTAGGAGATCCATGGAGACCCTCATATCTCTCCATTCCTAGAAGATCCTATTGTAGATTGTTTCATTCCCTTTGTAGATGAAGATCACATACCCTTCAATGGTGATACTTAAGAGGAAATTTATTATATCATAGGTCTTTCATGTTTTGAAAATTTAGAGGCTTGTCTCATTCTTCAAGTACTCATCCTATCAAGACCTAATATCCATCTTAAATGTTTTTTATTATTTTAGATTATTATCACCAATTCCATAAACTGAATTGATTTAGTCTAGCATGGCATTAATCACCTTCTAAACATGGCCACTTGGGATTCATATTTTTTCAATATATTATCCTTGTTTGAGGAGTTTAGAATTACATATTTGAAATATTATTTTGAGGATATTGATATCCTCTTTCATGATATCTATGCCATCATTGGAAACCCATCATATTATCTTTGGTGCTCATTCTACTTCGATCCTCACAAGATTCTTTATCATCATTTTGTTCCAACATGTGAATATTTGCGAAGTTTGTAGAGACACAAGTCTATTTAGATTTGAATTTCGTATTTACCCAACTTATTAAAATGACATTTCCAGTCACCAATGTATTTATTTCTTCCTAAAGGAAAAAAATATTGTTTGCAAGAAATGGATCATGTTTTTTCTTCAATCTTTCATCATTAGCACATGACCTACTTCTTTATGGGGAGTTTTGTATTCTCGTTTTATCTCTCTTATTAGGGGGGCATTTACTATAAAAAGCAAGCATTGGTTATTAGAGGAAGATAAAAGGATAAAGCAAAGAGAAAAAATAAGAAAAAGGACGTGTTATCATGGTTGTAATTATATAGTATATCTTTAGAGATTGGGCTAAGTTAGGAAGTAGTGAGGATTAATAGTGATACTTAGAGTACTATCAAATTAAAGAACCCTATTTTTCACACACACACAAAAAACCATTCATATTCATTCATTTTAAAGTTCAATTTAAACATAAATTAAACATCTAACTTTTACAAAAGAATCCTATAATTAAATACAACATTTAGAAATATAAATTTAAACATTCAAACTTTTACGAATGATTAAAATAGAGAGAGAGAGGGAGAGTAGGTAATTTGAGATACAACGAGTTAGAGAGAGAATAGATAATCTGAGAGATAGAGAGTAGGTAATGATAGAGAGAGGGTAATGTGTGAAAGAGAGAGAGGGGGGTAATGTGTGTGTGTGTGTGAGAGAGAGAGAGGGGATAATGAGAGATTGAGAGAGAGAGAGAGAGAGAGCATAATGACATAGATGGTAACGTGTATGTGTGTGTGAGAGAAGGTGGGTTTATTGTTGATTTTCATCTAGGGTTTATTGTTTGTTAATTTTTTAGGGTTTGTTGTTCATTTATTTTCTAGGGTTTATTGTTTATTTTTTTCTATTTGGGGTTTAGTGTTCGTTTTTCTATTCAGGGTTTATTGTTTGTTTTTTGTGTCTAATGTTTATTGTTTGTTTATGTTTTTGTTTTTTGTTTTTTTCCTACGGTTTTTACTCTTCATGGTTTTTGCAATATTTAAAAACTAAAAACTATTTTAAACATGAAATAAAATTAGAAAAAAAAAAACATTTTTCAAACTTTAAAACACTAAAATTAAAATATAACAATAAATTGACATTTTTTTAATGAAAAATATTAACAATAAATTAACATTTTTTTATGAAAAATAATAAAAATAAATAAAACAAAATATAAAAAATAAAACCATGTACTTGGAAGGAGGTAAAAAATGGTCTGGGGGGTTAGCTGGGATGAAAAAAATGGGTACCCGTGCTCCTCTGAAATGTTTACCCATTTTTAAAAAAGTGAAAATGATGGAAAATGGTTTTAAAATAAAAATAAATACATTCCAGAAATGGGTGCCCATTATTTTCAAACCGGGCGCCTCATTTGAAAAAAAACGAGTGCCCGTTTAGCTTCGGGCGCTCGATTTGAAAAAAACGGGTGCCCGTTTTTGAATGGCTCGGGCACCCGTAGTGAAACGGGTGCTCGATGTGTAAAAATCGGGTGTTTCTAGCGGGCTCTTTTCCCAACCCACGGACTTTCGCAGGATTGGGACCCAACTTTAGGCATTTATAATATTTAAAATATTATTTTATAAATTTTATTTAATATATAAACATTTATATATATATTACTAATACATATAATATAATATAATATAATTAATGATATTAACATATATATATATATATATATATACATTAAAAAACATATAAATCATGATATAAAATTTTATATTAAATAAATTTTGTTTACTTGGATCCCTCATATAATTTCCCATTTGGACACTCTTTCCCTCTAGCTATAGGCCTATCTCTCCTACTATCCCTAACACCTTGTACACTTGTTTGTACCCAAATCTCTCCTCCTATGTATCATACTTATAGATAAGCTCTCTCTCTTCTCTCTCTCTCTCTCTCTCTCTCTCTCTCTCTCTCTCTCTCTCTTGTTGCAAGGTGTGCGCCCTTGGTCTCCTTGTGTTGTGCAATGCAGCGATCGGGTTTGTAATATGGCTTAAATGCCTCCCATGGATTCTATAAGTGTAGTGGTTGTATCGAGCATTAACAAGTCAAAATTTTGGTGCAAAAGAAACCACACTTGTAACAAGTGGTATTAGAGCTTGGTCATAGGTTCAAATGTAGCGCTCGGGTTTGTGACATAGATTACCTACCTCATGTGGATTCTATAAGTCTAGTGGTTGTATCGGGCATTAACAGGTTAATCTTTTGGTGCAATGACAACCACACTTGTAACATCTACTTCCATCCCTCCCTCCGTAGATCCCTTTCCCCTTCTATATTCCTCCTCCCACCTCCCTTTCCCAAACCTCTCTCTCTCTCTCTCTCTCTCTCTCTCTCTCTCTCTCTCTCTCTCTCTCTCTCCCCTTCTATCCCTTTCCCACCCCCTCGAGCCCTTTCCCCTTATGGACTCCTCTCTCTATCTCTCTAGATCCCTTTCCCCTTCTCTCTCTATCTATCACTCTCCCCTATCCCTTGCCAAACCCCCCCTCTCTCTCTTTCCCTCCCTCTCTCACCCCCTCTCTCTTTCCCCCTCTCCTTCTCTCCCTCTCTCCCTCTCTCTTTTTTGATACTTCTATCTCCTCCCCTCTCCCCTCTCCCCCTCTCCCCCCCTCTCTCTCCCTATCTCCCAATTTCCCCTTGAAGAGAGATCTAGTTAAGGATCTATTGAGGATTTTCAGGTACTAAATTCTATGATGCACATTCTATTGTTTATTGGTGTAGTTCAACAATGTCACATAGAGGGGCACTTGATTCAGTAGTGCACACATTATTTTAGTTGGTTGAAGAGGGCACAATATGACATAAATTGAATTGGAAAACAATCAAAGATTCTTCAAAGATGTATTCATTTTGAATCTTAGATGCAAGTACATGGACCTTTTGGACACAAGAGTTGGCTTGTTTTTGTTAGAGCTGTATTTAGGGGGATTGGGATCCATGTGACTCAAGTGAGTGGGTGGATACATGGGTTCCATAGTATCTAATTCCTTTATCTCAAACAATATCCATGCCAAATAATGACATGGAAAGTTTAGTTGAGTATGACTATCTTTTAGATCTTCTACAACCAGGACATGTTTTTTGCAGTTGGTGCACTATAGGGGAATGAAGAGAGAACATACTATTAGTTGGAACGATGTGGACAAGGAAAGCAAAAGCTAACACAACTAATGATAGATGATGATGGGTTCATGTATCCTCCTTGACATCATCATAACTACCAAGGGAAGCATCAACATCATCAAAATCACCATCTCCTCTAGAGGTAGCCTCACTCTGTGGACCCGTACATACATCCTCACAGCTCATGCAAACATGTGCTAAGCTGGGTGCAACCCTCACCGCGTGCAACTGCTGTACCCAATTGCCCGATAGGGCACTCAATGAGCCAAGAATAGAATCCACTGCTCGATGATGGGCAGGTGCTGGAACAACTGGTGATGGAAAAGGAAACAATGGCTCATCGCGCACACAGTTTCTAACCTTGTCTCTCAATTTGGATCCCGACCTATCCTGGTGCATGCCTCTCCTGACCCCCTGAAATGATCTAATATCAAAGTAATTGGGCATTTTACCCAATTCAAATTCGTCCCATAATTTCTTCAAAAAATACATCAAAAGCTCATGATTGGAGTGTGGTGGATGGTCCACCACCGCTGTCAAAAGTTTCTAGCTATGCCTGGGTGCCTACACCATCGAATTGAGATCCATGGCTTCTTCAGATCTATCTCTTCACCCATCTTAAGGTTCACAAAATATTGTTTCAAATCCATTTTTGTTATTTTTAATTCACTGACTTGTTTGTATGTTAGGCCATCAGCGTAAAATACACGCAATCCCTCCCGCCAACTACGATAGCTATCCAACTCTCTATCTAAAGCTTGTACAGACTGTACAATCCCTTGCATAGTATCTGCAAGGTGTAACAACTGTGGAGGTGGATGAGGCTCATGTTTAATGGTATGGATATCTCTAATCAAAGAATCAATATTTGTCCTAATGGTCTGCCTCAACTGATTGGGTGGAGGTGGAGGTGGAGGTGGAGGGGGCGCTAGACCTAATAGCTCATCTATCTCAAACTCATCCATTCTATGAAAATAATCTGCATATATATACAAACATGGAAATTTACGATTACTATTTAATTTACATTTCACCTTCCAAAAAAACTTATAATTAAATACAATTTACCAACTTAAATATAAACAAAGGAAACTCACATAGATCTATAATATTATTAATAGGTGGGTCTATTTTAACAATAAGCATCATTTAAGAAATATTATCCACTTAAATCAAAGTATAAGAAATATTCTACAAAATAAAACATCATAATGCCCATGCAACTCAAACAATACTTTTTAACATCTAAAGATGCATTAGTATAAGTTCCATCAAAATCATAAAAATAATCATGAGAGAGAGAGAGAGAATAGATAATGAAAAAAATGACTCCACTGATTTAGATAATGAATAATCATCTCCTCTAGACTCCATTGAGGGCTCATTTTCGAGTAAGATTTTTTTTAGTTGGCATTTTGGGCCATCATGGTACATTTGTATATTTGTTATACAGAGATGGATGATTACAATACCTATGATAGTTGTACTTTGGGACCCATAATAGTTGACCATCTTGTTATGAGAGGCTTCTAATCATAGTTTAATAGTAGCGTTGTGTAGTTCATCTTTACAAAGAAGGTAACTTCCATGGAATTACAATTTAGTACCCTTGCAATATTTAACCATTATCTTCAATTAGGCTACCACTTTATATTTTCAACTTGATAGGATTCAATTCAACTACTCTCTTTTGGTTTTAACTAAATTCATTAAAGTCATAAGTTATATGTATGAACTTGTCAATACATGTACTACTTTGTTGTGTTCTTTGCTAGAATCATGGGATGATTTAGTGATCGCAACTAGTAGTACTACACTAAGTTGAAGGTTGAATAAATAGTAGGTTCTCTACTCTTGGAAGAGTTAAAACAAAAAAAAACTCTATTTTTTTTTATATTCAATTTTATATTGGTATTTTCTTGTTCAAAGTCACAACCCACAAAATGTGATTCCAATATTGATCTATATTTGATTCTTATTTTTATTAACTTTGCCACTAGTGTGATTTATTGTCCTCTTAAATTAAATCAAGCTATGTAAATTTAAAGCCTCGTAACTTTTGATAGAGAGCATATTTTTTCATGCTTCATGTGGCATTGAAAAGGTGGTTCATAAATCTTCATAGATCACACAATTATTTTCTAGAATATTCCCTCGTATTTTATATTTTATTTTTTGTGATTTCACATTCAAGTAATTTACTTGGACACCTTGGCACTTGAAAATGACCATCTTACATGAGATGAATTTGTTTGATATGTTTTATATGTATTGATTTTATTGATCTTTTAAATTTTTATTTGAGTAGGTATCATAGGTTTCTCTATTCATCCTTTTGTGGTAAAATTAGAAAGGGATAATTATGATTCTTTTGTAAAATGATATCCTGATAAGTTTTAGGTGGTGTAATCATTTTCCTTTTATGTATGGACTCATACCTAAACTAGAAACACTAGAAATTATATAATCTTGGTGTAACATCATTGACTCATGTAGGAGTGATTTGATCTAGTATCAAGATCATGATTCTATGTGTATTGCATTGGATATTGATTTCCCCCACACACTTTGGAATAGACTTTAGGAGATCCATGGAGACCCTCATATCTCTCCATTCCTAGAGGATGCTATTGTAGATTGTTTCATTCCCTTTGTAGATGAAGATCACATACCCTTCAATGGTGATACTTAAGAGGAAATTTATTATATCATAGGTCTTTCATTTTTTGACAATTTAGAGGCTTGTCTCATTCTTCAAGTACTCATCCTATCAAGACCCAATATCCATCTTAAAAGTTTTTAATTATTTTAGATTATTATCACCAATTCCATAAACCGAATTGATTTAGTCTAGCATGGCATTAATCACCTTCTAAACATGGCCACTTGGGATTCATATCTTTTCAATATATTATCCTTGTTTGATGAGTTTAGAATTAGATATGTTAAACATTATTTTGAGGATATTGATATCCTCTTTCATGATAGCTATGCCATCATTGGAAACCCATCATATTATCTTTGGTGCTCATTCTACTTCGATCCTCATAAGATTCTTTATCATCATTTTGTTCCAAGATGTGAATATTTGCGAAGTTTGTAGAGACAAAAGTCTATTTAGATTTGAATTTTGTATTTACCCAACTTATTATAATCACATTTCCAATCACCAGTGTATTTATTTCTTCCTAAAGGAAAAAAAATGTTGTTTGCAAGTAATGGATCATGTTTTTTCTTTAATCTTTCATCATTAGCATGTGACCTACTTCTTTATGGGGAGTTTTGTATTCTCGTTTTATCTCTCTTATTAGGGCAGTATTTACTATAAAAAGGAGGCATTGGTTATTAGAGGAAGATAAAAGGATAAAGAAAAGAGAAAAAATAAGAAAAAGGACGTGTTATCATGTTTGTAAATATATAGTATATCTTTAGAGTTTGGGCTAAGTTAGGAAGTAGTGAGGATTAATAGTGATAGTTATAGTATTATCAAATTTAAGAACCCTATTTTTCACACACACACAAAAAAACATTCATAATCATTATCATTTTAAAGTTCAATTTAAACATAAATTAAACATCTAACTTTTACAAAAGAATCCTATAATTATATAAACATTTAGAAATATAAATTTAAAAATTCAAACTTTTACAAATGATTAAAATAGAGAGAGAGAGGGAGAGTAGGTAATTTGAGATACAACAAGTTAGAGAGAGAATAGATAATTTGAGAGATAGAGAGTAGGTAATGATAGAGAGAGGGTAATATGTGAAAGAGAGAGAGGGGGGTAATGTGTGTGTGTGTGTGAGAGAGAGAGAGGGGGTAATGTGTGTGTGTGAGAGAGAGAGGGGATAATGAGAGAGAGAGAGAGAGAGAGAGAGAGAGAGAGAGAGAGAGAGAGAGAGAGCGCAATGACATAGATGGTAACGTGTACATGTGTGTGAGAGAAGGGGGGTTTATTGTTGAATTTCATCTAGGGTTTATTGTTCGTTAATTTTTTAGGGTTTGTTGTTCCTTTATTTTCTAGGGTTTATTGTTCATTTTCTTCTATCTAGGATTTAGTGTTCATTTTTCTGTTAAGGGTTTATTGTCTGTTTTTTGTGTCTAATGTTTATTATTCGTTTACGTTTTTATTTTTTGTTTTTTTTCCTATGATTTTTACTATTCATTTTTTTTGCAACATTTAAAAACTAAAAACTATTTTAGACATGAAATAAACTAAAATAAAAAAAATAAAAAACATTTTCAAACTTTAAAACACTAAAATTAAAATATAACAATAAATTAACATTTTTTTAATGAAAAATAATAACAATAAATTAACATTTTTTATGAAAAATAATAAAAATAAATAAAATAGAATATAAAAAATAAAACTACGTACTTGGAAGGAGGTAAAAAATGTTCTGGGGGGTCAGCTGGGATGAAAAAAATGGGTACTCGTGCTCCTCTGAAATGTTTACCCATTTTTGAAAACATGAAAATGATGGAAAATGGTTTAAAAAATAAATAAATATATTCCAGAAATGGGCGCCCATTTTTTTTCAAATCGGGCAACTCATTTGAAAAAAACGGGCCCCCGTTTAGCTTTGGGTGCCTGTTTAGCTTCGGGCACTCGTTTTTGAATGGCTCGGGCACCTGTAGTGAAACGGGTGCTCGATGTATAAAAATCGGGCGTTTCTAGTGGGCTCTTTTCCGAACCCGCGGACTTCCGCGGGATTGGGACCTAACTTTATGTATTTACCCTATTATATAATATATAAACATTTATATATATATTACTAATACATATAATATAATATATTTAATGATATTAATATATATATATATATATACATTAAAAAACATATATATCATGATATAAAATTTTATATTAAATAAATTTTGCTTACTTGGATCCCTCATATAATTTCCCATTTGGACACTCTTTCCCTCTAGCTACAAATCTATCTCTTCTACTATCCCTAACACCTTGTACACTTATTTGTAACCAAATCTCTCCTCTTATGTATCATACTTATATATGAGCTCTGTCTGTCTGTCTGTCTGTCTGTCTGTCTAGTTGCAAGGTGTGCACCCTTGGTCTCCTTGTGTTGTGCAACATAGTGATCGGGTTTGTGATATGGCTTAAATGTCTCCTGTGGATTCTATAAGTCTAGTGGTTGTATTGGGCATTAACAAGTCAAAATTTTGGTGCAAAAGAAACCACACTTGTAACAATTGGTATTAGAGCTTGGTCATAGGTTCAAACGTAGCGCTTAGGTTTGTGACATGGATTAAGTACCTCCTATGGATTCTATAAGTCTAGTGGTTGTATCAGGCATTAATAGGTTAATATTTTGGTGCAACGACAACCACACTTGTAACATCTCCTCCCATCCCTCCCTCCCTAGATCCCTTTCCCCTTCTATATTCCTCCTCCCACCTCCCTTTCTCTCTCTCTCTCTCTCTCTCTCTCTCTCTCTCTCTCTCTCTCTCTCTCTCTCTCTCTCTCTCTCTCTCTCTCTCTCTCTCTCTCTCTCTCTCTCCCACCCCCTCGAGCCCGTTCCCCTTATGGAATCCTCTCTCTATCTCTCTAGATCCCTTTCCCCTTCTCTCTCTATCTATCACTCTCCCCTATCCCTTTCAAAAGCCCCCCTCTCTCTCTCTTTCCCACCCTCTCTCACCCCCTCTCTCTTTCCCCCTCTCCTTCTCTCCCTCTCTCCCTCTCTCTTTTTTGACACTTCTATCTCCTCACCTCTCCCCTCTCCCCCTCTCCCCCTATCTCCCCATTTCCCCTTGAAGAGAGATCTAGTTAAGGATCTATTGAGGATTTTCAGGTACTAAATTCTATGATGCACATTCTATTGTTTATTGGTGTAGTTCAATAATGTCACATAGAGGGGCACTTGATTCAGTAGTACACAAATTCTTTTGGTTAGTTGAGGAGGGCACAATATGACATAAATTGAATTGGAAAACAATCAAAGATTCTTCAAAGATGTATTCATTTTGAATCTTAGATGCAAGTACATGGACCATTTGGACACAAGAGTTGGCTTGTTTTTATTAGAGTTGTATTTAGGGGGATTGGGATCAATGTGACTCAAGTGAGTGGGTGGATACATGGGTTCCATAGTATCTAACTCCTTTATCTCAAACAATATACATGCCAAATAATGACATGGAAAGTTTAGTTGAGTATGACTATCTTTTAGATCTTCTAGAACCAAGACATGTTTTTTCAGCTGGTACACTATAGGGGAATGAAGAGAGAACATACTATTAGTTGGAATGATATGGACAAGGAAAGCAAAAGATAACACAACTAATGATAGATGATGATGGGTTCATGTATCCTATAGGTTCAATTGTTGTTGCAGGAACTTGGTTGCAAACATACATGATTATAAATAATGGCATACTTGCATTTGAAGACTATGAGAAACACAAAACCATTCTCATGTATTCACACCTTGTTATAGAAACAATTTTTTTGTTGTTGAAGCATCATGCCAAACTAAAGATAAAAGAACTATGTATAGTTAGTATTGCTGATCATGAAGCAATATTGGATACTCTTAAGAAAAGAGATGACCCTTCAAGCACACTTGAATAGCATATCTATCTCATACCAATTGACTCTAAGGAGTGGAAGGTACAATTAATTGTTAACACTAATATCCTAAACTTCTTAGTTATCCGGGTAATTAAAATAATATTTCCTTGCAAGAAATTATAATGTTGACACTTTATGATTATGACATTTACAAGACTTGTACCAAATTACAAAGCTTAATAGACCCATAATGACCAAAACACCAACTTTTGATCTGCAAAACAATTTTGAAACAAAAAAAATAAAATATATATTGTATATTTATTGTGCTCTTTAATATATTTTAAATGCTTATATATTTGCAAAAAATGAAATTCAAAAGTGAAAATTATGGCCTTTTGAAGAAAAAGCATCAAATAGTTTTAACATGAAATGTATATAAAAAAAAAGAATTTTTTATCAAGGCTAACATGGATGTAAAGTATTCCTCTTCAACTTTATAATAAAATCTTGTTTTCAAAAAATGAACTTTTCGATCATAAGTTATAAATTTTTGAAAAAAAGGATCAAATTTAACCTATAATGATGATCCCGTTAGAAAAAAAAATGCTAAAAAACTAAATTCATCTAAAATGTAATTTTTAATATGAAAATAGGGGTTTTTGGGCCTTTTAAATGTAATGGAACCATTCATTTGGGATAAAAATGCTCCAATAAGAAGATATTCATGAGATCTAAGCTTCAAATCCATGTTTTCAATGTGTCATATTGTAGCAAAATTACGTGAAAAAATGCCAAACCTAACTCTCTCAATCCTCCCAAATACAATGAGTTAGCTAAAAGTTCCAACACAATAGACAAAATAGCTACACGTAACAAATCTTACTAAAACTACATATGCAAATATGATTTAAATATATTTGAAAATCCTTTTTGATTCTCAAGATCACATGGAAATACAAGATAAGAGCATGCAAGTGTTCTTAAGATCATACAAAAAGTTCTAGTCTCTTAATAAGAAATAATTCAAGTATTGAAAACTCTCAAAAGTAAAGTTTGATACCATGTTACAAATCTAAAATAGATGCATAACCAAGATCTTTCTATGAGAGTGACAAACTATAAAACTATAAATGAAATAAAGCAATTATAGACCCACGATTCCAAGAGGTGTGTAAATATTAAGATGAAAATATTTCATTAAGAGCTCAAAGAGATTCTATAGAAAAATTACTATATGAGTCAAAGTACATTAGTGCCAACTTATATAAGAGCTTCACAATGTGCCAAAAAATGGCAAATTCAAACTAGTTAATGATTTTATATAGAACTAAGGAGAGCATGAAGGTGGAAAATCCAACCAATAAGGTGCAACCACCAAGTAGTCTAAAAATATCAAAAGTTTCACCATTGAAGGAATGGTTTTCCCTTTAAGGATGGGAACACCACCTATTATGGAAGGGAAGACCTCATTATCGTATCTTAGTCAAACTCACATTATGAATCTAAGAAATATTAATTATAGTATAGGAAAATCCTAGGACTAAGGGAAAAGTAAATAACCCACTAGGATAATGAATACGTAGACTAACACTCCTTATTCCTATTAGTTAATATTTACTCACTTAATCCACCTCTTAATCCTCATGTTTTGTCCCTTCTCTAATACACATGAAGATAAAATACTCTTCATAGTAGATTGGAAACTAACTAATTTAAATTATTTTTTCTACCCTTTTACTTAGTGTATGAAATAATAAACTCATGCTTATTATTATAATAGAGGGAAAATACAAAGAAATTTTGTAAACGAGCTCTACATTAGATGATCTTTTCAATATTAGCTCTAATGTTATTCTATTTTTTTAAAATTAATTCCTATTTTTTCAAGATAAAATATTTGACTAACCTAGGAAAATTCTTTAAACTATTAAAATAAAATTAACTAGCTAAAATAAAGAGTTGAAATTAAACGAGTATTCTTTACTATTACTAGAAATGATATCAGAAAAAAACAACACTAAAATGGAAACGAGTGAAGAGAGAGGAACTTGGGATCAAAGGTAGAAACTATATAGCTTGAATGCATATGTGGCATGTGAATTTCAATATGACACATTGTTTATATATGATTTTTTAATTATATCTATAAACAACTTGTCCGGGTTTCAAAATTCAACTTCAAGCTAAACTTAGGTAAAAAATATTAGTAGCTTCCAAAGATGATAAAGATATACAAATATAGTTTAAAATAATATTTAAATAAAATTAAATCAAACTAAAAAGGGGAAGAAAATAACAAATCCAATTCCAAGTGAAGAGCCAATAAGAAAGACCTCAAATCTAGAATAGATGAAGGTTTTGGTCTACAAAAGAGTTTTCTATTAATGGTTAAGGCCATCCTTTAGTTTTTGTAACTTCAATGATCATTGGGATGAAGAAATATTAAGAAAGTGTGCTCTCCTATCTTAAATGTGTCTAGGACTTGACAAAGAAATAAAAAATTCAAGTAATCTAAACTAAAATCTAAAATGTTGGCCTTGATAATGAGATCATGTGAACAAAAGATAACAATACAAACGACATACAATTTATCAAATAAAAAATACGTGAAGCAACAGCAAGTAAGTATATCAAAATCATCTATCAATCTTCATAAGATCAATGCAAGCAAGCCTACTATTTGAATATGCTTCTAATCTCCTCAAGAGTGTAATATAATGTTGGAGCCTTCACAAACTCTTCAAAAAATTATTTTAGACTTTATAAAGTAGTGGTAACAATCATGTAGAGTTCTATTGAGAGTAATAGCTTGATATAATGTGAGGTTGTATGACATATAATAAGTATGGATAAAAATAAATGAAATAGAGGAAGATAAGGGACACGCGAAACCATTCAAATTAACTCTAGTGTGGTTACCAATGACTTGAGTAGGTAAAAAATAATAAAATTCTAAAAAATTACATAATCTTGAACTACATAGACATGCCAGTCCATTGCATGTATGTTTATTTGTCACATTAGTGTCCAAATCGTTGAATCTTAACAAAGGGTTAAAAGAATAGGAAATGCCAAGTTCAATAAAATTATAGGATTAGTTTTGAGAAAAATCATCATGGGTAGAAAAAGGACAAATTAAAGGTTAAATTGAATCTTGAAACATAGTAGGGGAGATAAACACTAAAGTGATCTAGGAACATAATGTAAAATTATAAGGGTATACAATTGTTTTTCATTATAGTTATACAAGGTCTCCTTTCCCAATCTACCATTTTTACTTCCCTCTCTCAATTGATAGATTCTTGATACTGTTCTCCATTAGGCACCTATCTTCAGTTTTCCTCAACTACATAGAATCCATGCTTCGTACCCTAAACCCTAAAAATATGAAAAAAAATCCTCTAATATTTTTAGGATTGATGACAATTTTATTTTTATTGCTTCACATCGCCTCTTGGTTATGCAAGATACAACATAAAACAACATCCTATCTCATCTGTCCAATGCAACATTGTTTTCTTTTTTCCTTCTTCTTTGTAACAACCCACATCTATCTTCTTCCTCATCTTGAAACCTCCCAAATTCCTACCTGCAACTAATTTTAAGCACCAAAATAGGCCTCTCTCTATCTAAGACAACATCTCTTGAAAAAATATTCGTAAATAATTCCCTAAAATTATATTGAGCACACAAAGTACCCACGAACAATATGGATGACACCATATTTCACATTGTAAGTAAATCTTGGACCATGAAAATATCCTCGGGGTCACACAAATCATCTCCACACATGTAAAGCACCATAAATGAATTTGAATATTAGTAGGGAAGTATACAAAAATATGTTTTGCTAGCTTAAACCTTTTAATTGTCCTTGCGAGAAATCAAGGAGGGGTCTTTATAAAAATCCATGAACCTTTTGTTTAAGAACTATAACACACAATAAATTCTAGGTGAACTAAACACAAGTTGAATTCATCCTATGATCTCATGTGATCCTTCCCTACATATGAAAAGATACATAGATCTTATCACTAGGGTAAAAATGACTAGCTAAGAATAAACACAATTAATATTATGTTGGATGGATCCCTAAACAAGTGGTTGAATTCAAAATTTGAAATCATGGTGGCAAATGTATGAAAGTATACGGTTAAAAATACTACAACAAAAATGTCACTCTTCGTCTTGCTTAGTACTCATTTTAAAAGCTAAATACATTTTCATGTAAATGTGAACATGGTTTCATGAATAGTCCTCGTTTACATCAACATATTTGTAACACTTATTTGCATTAATATAATAATGTTATTAAGGATGTAACTAATGATGACCATCTTGAATAGTTCAAAGAAAAATTATTTAGAAAATTTAATTAATTATTAAGCAATTCAATTAATTTATTAAGCACACATATGTTGTAGTAGTATAAATTTTGGGGCACAATCTTACTTGTTTCCTTCTAACTAATCTAAGGGATATATCTAACCTTGCACGATAGAGGAACCAATATTCTATTGATAGGTGGATAAAACTCGAACATCTAATTCAATGTCATATAGATAGAAAGATAATTCAGGTGTATGATAAACATATAGATTTTTTGAAAATGAAAACCTTTATTGTGATTATTAATCATAATAAAACATATTATAAACACACATTATAGTATATTACTATGTGACAAAGATCTTCCTTACTAATTACTATAGATTTACAAATTATTTCTATTTTTCTTATTTAAGATGTGAATAACACAAAAATACATTTAATAATTCATATTATTCATATAATTTCTCTGCTATACTATATATCATATCTTTTCTAAAGCTTCATAAACTCATTTTTTATATATATTTGTGTCTATTTATATTTTTATAACATGTCATTTATCATGTTTTCATTTGACCTGTACCATTTAAATATCCTTGTCATCAACACATTAGTTATAGCTCTTTATTAACTTGCACTCTTTCGTATAGCGTTTAGCATGTTTTCATTCGTCCTTTACTAAGATGTTTAGCATATTGATCAATCAACTACCCTCTCAATTGTAAAAAGCATTTATTCAACCAATGGAAAGATTATGAAAATGAAGGTGAAGTAATGAACGTGAAATGGCGAGAGGAAGGAATTGTAGAAAACAGAAGTTCTGTTGTGTGGCGTGACTAGAATAGAAGAGGACTGAAAACGGCTTTCAATCAATGTCCTTATGCTGAAATCGCCACAGGAGAAGCGACACCATATTTTTTGTTGAGTAGTGGTGGTGGTGGAGCGCATGGAGAATCGTCACAGGTGGGGCTGGAAACTGACTGCTCCACATTGTTCTCTGCTAAAGCAAATTTTTTGTGTACTCGTGATGGTGGTGGAGCACATGGAGAATGGCCACAGGTGGGGCTGGAAACATCTTCTTTCTTCATATTCTTAAGTGTATTATGATCTGACGGTGGTGGTGGAGGAGCGCATGGAGAACTGCCACAGGGGGGGCTTGAAACAGCTGACTGCTTCATATTTGTATGCTCTGATACAACAAATTCTTTGTTGAGCAATGGTGGTGGTGGAGAGCATGGAGAACTGCCACAGGTGGGATTTGAAACAGCTGACTGCTTCGTATTGTTGTTTGAAGGATTTGGGAGGTTGTGTCGAGCGGATACATGAGCCATACAAATAAGGGAAAGCACAGCGAACATTGTGTTCATTTTCATGCGCAACAAACTTGCCATGTTTAGGGTTGAGAGTGTATATTAGCTCAAATGCAGAGAAAAATCTTAATAACCAGATTAGGGTTGTAACCGAAGATTGAGATTGGTTCCAATGCATCACCGCCACCCATTTATAGGGGGAAAATAACTTCCAAACAATTTCTTCCAAGATGTTCAAAGTCGTATGGCGTATTGGAAACGAAGAAATTGGCAAATTATGTATTAGTTTACTATATTTTTTTTCTTAAACGTGTAGCTAATTTTTCTCAACAACAGTTAATTTTCTTCATTTCATATACTGCCTCTATTCAAACTAGAAGCTTTGACCGAGTAACCCTTACATTTTATTAAAATACCAAGGAAATAAACATCGTGAATTATATGAGATCTAGTGTTAAACATGAAACAATCTCTTTATTTGAAACAAATAAGTCTTTATCATTTGAATTTTTTTCTGTATGACCTCTGGATCACACATGTTTTGTTATGGACCATTCCAAGAATGATGAAAATATATGGATAAAACTAGGTTGACTGAATATGGCAATCAACTAATTTTATTTAGAATTATCACATATCAAATAACCAAATCAAGGAATCTTGAAATAAGAAAAAAATAAAAGACTTAACCATTTTTTATAATTGATAAATTGTTAGTTAATATTTAAATAATTTTCTAATCACTACTTACAATCAATATTTCTTATATTGGTTGGAAGCAAAGTTAAGAATTTTTAAATAGTTTAATCTCAAATTTTGGTCGATTCATCTTGAAAACTATGGGTTTTGATTTTGGGTACAACATATTTGATCTTTCATGTAATTATAATCTATATTGTATGAATTTGTTCCAATAGAATGTACACCTTAAAAATATGTTCATCTATTTCTTTGTAGTAAATGAATACACAAAGGCAATGATTATAAGCACATTTAATAATATTAGCAAGGTCATAGGTTATCATGCCCTATTATACGAGCCATTGATCTAAATCGTACATTGAATTCAAACGATACTTCTGATGGATATAATCTTTTAATTGTATAAGTATATGTGTGGTTAACTTGTGTCTATCATAACCTTAATTAAATTATAATATTATTTATTTAAACTTATTTAGGTAAATATGTTATTTTGGGTGACATTTATAGCACAAGCATAATACATATATGATGTAGTGGGTACCTTTCATTATTATATTTTGAGTTATGATATTATGCCAGACTTAAGAAGGATTGCGACTTTGAATTGGCTCATTATTATCAAGCGATATCAACTATTTATAACTTATTTACTTTTGTGTTCTTCACCTATGCAACTAATTTTATTGTAAAAGATTTTAGAGAAATATCATGCAGTCTAGAAGCAAAGAAACATGCCAGCTTTTCCTTAGAAGATTAGTTTGTAAAGTGCATACCTCATTAATTTTATTTTTTAATTAAGCATAGAGGGAGGTAAAATGACTTAATAAAGCTACTACAATCCTATTTTGATCCATTTTGAAGTTTTTTTGAAGTAATTATTATAAAACTAAATTATCTCCTAAGGCTACAAACCAATGAAGTTTTGAGAGTTATTTCAAATTGTGGATTCAAGTAGGAGGTAAGATATAGTAAAAAAAAATATTTTATTTTGATTTTTTATTAATTAATATAAAAATGTCTTAAAAATAGTTTGTAAAGTGCATATCTCATTAATTTATAAATAAAATAAAATACAGAGAGGCAATCTCCAACCTCTTAAAATAAAATTACTTTGAATTATATTTTGAGTTATGATATTATGCGAGACTTAAGAAGGATTGTGACTTTGAATTGGCTCATTATTATCAAGTGATATCAACTATTTATAACTTATTTACTTTTGTGTTCTTCACCTATGCAACTAATTTTATTGTAAGAGATTTTAGAGAAATATCATGCAATCTAGAAGCAAAGAAACATGCCAACTTTTCCTTAGAAGACTAGTTTGTAAAGTGCATACCTCATTAGTTTTATTTTTTAATTAAGCATAGAGGGAGGGAAAATGACTTAATAAAGCCACTACAATCCTAGTTTGATGCATTTTGAAGGTTTTTTGAAGTCATTATTATAAAACTAAATCATCTCCTAAGGCTACAAACCAATGAAGTTTTGAGAGTTATTTCAAATTGTGGATTCAAGTAGGAGGTAAGATATAGTAAAAAAAATATTTTAGTTTGATTTTTTTATTAATTAATATAAAAATGTCTTAAAAATAGTTTGTAAAGTGCATATCTCATTAATTTTTTTAAAAAATTAAATATAGAGAGGCAATCTACAACCTCTTAAAATAAAATTACTTTGAATTATATTTTGAGTTATGATATTATACGAGACTTAAGAAGGATTGCGACTTTGAATTGGCTCATTATTATCAAGTGATATCAACTATTTATAACTTATTTAGTTTTGTGTTCTTCACCTATGCAACTAATTTTATTGTAAGAGATTTTAGAGAAATATCATGCATTCTAGAAGCAAAGAAACATGCCAACTTTTCCTTAGAAGATTAGTTTGTAAAGTGGATACCTCATTAATTTTATTTTTTTAATTAAGTATAGAAGGAGGGAAAATGACTTAATAAAGCTACTACAATCCTATTTTGATGCATTTTGAAGTTTTTTTGAAGTCATTATTATAAAACAATCATCTCCTAAGGCTAAAAACCAATGAAGTTTTGAGAGTTATTTCAAATTGTGGTTTCAAGTAGGAGGTAAGATATAGTAAAAAAATTAATTTAGTTTGATTTTTTATTAATTAATATAAAAATGTCTTAAAAATAGATATCATATTATGTGAGACTTAAGAAGGATTGCGACTTTGATTTGGCTCATTATTATCAAGTGATATCAACTATTTATAACTTATTTACTTTTGTGCTCTTCACCTTTCATGCTCGCCGAGGCAACCTTTAGGATCTTGTGGCTTTGCTCCCCAATTTTTTTAAGTGTATTTCAATACCATCCAGTCTATGATCATTAGCATCTGCTCTATTTTCCAAGCAAGTAAAATTGTTGCGGTTGGCATTTATAATATCCTCCACATTGCCAATTGCCTTGGTTAGCTCACTTAGACAGTCTGGGAGGGAGTTGAATTTTTTGGAACCTAGGGGCTGTAAAGGTTTTATTTTCCCAGCTTCATTGGCTTGCTTGAATTTTATGCCCTCAATTTCCTTTTGAATCCAGTTGAGTGCTTGTTTGAAGTTCTTTGTTCCGTTATTTATACAAAGACATATGTCCACTTGGTGCTCTCCCTGGTTTTTGACATCCTTGGTATCAAGATTGACCTCCAGACTAACCTCTCGGTCCTCAGTGTTTTGATCATCTTTCGTAGCTATGTCCTCATCCATGATGCTCTTCTGCTTCAAATCAGACCTGAGAGGTGACCTTTCTTCCACCTCCCTTCCTTTTGATTTCTTCTTTTTATGTTTCAAGGTCACCTGGGTTTGAACCTCCTTGCTGCCGGTGTTCGTATCATTGTCAGTCCCTTCCTCCTTCTCATTTCAACTGTCATCCTCTCCTCTCTGTTTATTTTTATCAAACCCTCTATTTTGAAACCCAATTGCATTATTATTTGTTTATTGGTATATTAATTTGGGTTACAAAGCTGCAAAAAAGTTTAAATCTTTCATCTACCGATTAGACATTGATTCACCTCCCCTCTCAGTGTCTTTGGGACTGATCAAGTATCTAGTAGACTGACACTGAGACTTTTAGTCATGTTTTCTTATGTGTCCATCAAGAGAATAAAAGGATGCATGAGGCAGTTAGCTTCATACCTCCTATCTCTCATGCTAAGTCAGACTCTATATCACTTTCCAAGGATATGCCTATGGAATGGAGTATTGATCATGAAATGATTTTGTAGGGACCCTTGCTACTCACATTGTTTAAATTGATTGTTAAACTAACAAGTCAATAATTTGTAGAAGCTCCAGAGGTTAGTGACATAAAAAAATTACTAATTTTTTTTTCTAACGAAATAGTCAATCTAAAGAGATCTCAAATTCCACAAACCAGACCCCCTTTCTAGCAAAACTACCAATCTAATAGGCCTGCTTATCAACAAAATGAGTACTTGAATAATCCAGTTGCTCCAAATCAATCAGCTAGTCAGATATTTTCCATGCCCAATCTGTTGAAAATGGTCTACCCTAGCACTAGTAAAGATTTGAAAGCAGGACAAAATAATCTAGCAAATGATACCAACTCTTGGTGTTTTCCATGTAACAATGCACACTCTCTGAGAAATTTTCTGAGAGGCAATCTACAACAAAAGCTTGCAGAGCAGCATTTCTAAGGCATGGCGACTGAAGATGCAGCCTACGTGGCCCCTAGTATGGATAATGCTTCCTTCATTACACAAATGCAGGGCATGTCAATGGAGCAGGAAGCATAAATAGCCCCAGACCATGCACTTTTCTTTTGGATGGAAGGAGAAGATATTATGATTTCTAATGATAGAGTATCGTCGAGCTCAGGGGATCCTCAAGTGCAATCAAATTACAATCTTTGATCAAAGAGGCGTTTAACAAGAGAAAATGTAAACGTGCCAGGGAAGTCCTCTATTGACAACACTCTCGAACAACCCGCAACCGTTGTTACTTATCAAAGGAGAGATTTCATTGCTTAGAAGCCCAGAGAGACAAAGGCGTTGCTGCCATTAGTATTGGATGTAGTGGAGCAGTTAAGGAAAGCCCCAACTAACGTATCTTTATGGGATCTTCTCACCATCCCAGAGAAAAGGAGTCATTTGAAGGAAGACTGCTACTTCTCTGCCGACGAGCAGGAAAGCTTCTCAGCATCTCGCAGACAAATCATATTCAATAGTGGCATTGACAAATCAAGACGTTCCACTGAAATCTTGATCAGAAGGTAAGCCTAAGCCCAACCCTTTTTATTTGACCCTCATAGTAGGAGATAAGCTGCTACATAACTCTATGATAGACTCTAGCGCCAGCACTATCGTCATGCCTAAGCAAATCACTAAGGTTTTGAATATTAAGTATGAGCCATTAAATCGTGGCGTCATGCAGTTAGATGGGAAGAAGGTACAAATAATAGGCCTCATTAAAATCCTCCCACTAACATTGTTCGCATGTCGTAGTGTCATAGTGTCTCAAGAAGTAGTGGTTATTGATATTCCCCCTATTTTTGGTCTTTGCCTCTCTAGAGATTTTGCTGCCATGATAGGAGGTTACATGTCCTTGGACTGGTCCCATCTTATTCTCTGTACCAAGCAAGGTGCCAATCTCAAAATCCTCTCAGAACCCCTTCATGCTGAGCATGTTGCAGATCAAGCTATGCTCAATTTTGAGCCAACCCACACCTCAATCTCCAGCGAAGAAAGAAGGAAGGTAGATTTCATCGAGGATGAAGAAATAATAGGAGATACTTCTCCAAATGAGGAGGATTTTCTTGAGGAATTCATTGACTATAACCCCTATTCAAATTATCATGCCATAGGTCTTGGTACTTACTGCATTTTTGATGAAGGTTAGGTTGTCCCAAAACTAGTTAAAGAAGCCTTTACCCAAGGAGATTTATCCTCTTTACTTTGGACCCTACATTTTGATGGTGCAAGATGCAAAGTAGGTTCAGGGGCTAGAATTTGTTTTACTTCACCTTCGGGCGAGTAGATTCTAAAGTCTTTTCTCTTACAGTTCATGTGTTCCAACAATGAAGTAGAGTATGAGGGGTTGATTCAGGGCCTGATGTAGGCAGAAAAGATGGGTATAAAGAAATTGAAAGTTTTAGGGGACTCCGAACTTGTTGTCAATCAGATTCGAGGAATCTCTAGTGTAAGACAGGTACATATGAGGTCTTACTGCCACAGAGCTTGGGATTTGAACGAAAGCTTCAACGCTTTCAATATCCAAAGAATCCATGACAAGGCAAATGCATCCGCTGACCGGATGGCCAATATTGAGTCAAATTTTGACCCCACTATGGATTTTCTAGTCAACCCCCAAGTAGTTGGCATCATCATTCGACCAACTATCCCAGATAATGACACCCACTGACAAGTTTTTGAGAATGACAAAAAAATTGATTTGTTCATTCAGAATTCGAGAGAGTTTGCAGATCAGTTACAACCCAAGGTTAAAGAGGTGTACGGGGATCAAATCATACAGTTGAAGTCAAATAAGCTCCCTAGTGGGCTAATCACCTTAGAGAACCTTTTCGACCAGGACGATGCCAAAAGTGATAAGTGGAAGCTCACGGTTGATAAAGGAGACTATACCGAAATGTCGGTAGGTTATGGTAAAATCCTCAAAGTCAGGAAGGAGATTTCACTCCAAGACCGAGAGAAATTGGCCCAATATTGTGATCAATACGTGGGTGTGCTAGCATGGTCCTATGAGGATTTGAAAGGATACAACCCCGATATCATTCATCATACTATCGAACTTATCGATGGAGCCAAATTGGTCCGATAGAAGCAGAGACCTGTTAATCCGAAAGTCAAGTTACTCATGGCCCAGGAGCTAAGAAAGCTGATAGAGTCAAAAATCATCTATCCCATAAAAAATCATCTAGTAAGTTTGTTAAGATCTTACTTGTCCTAGATGCCACAGCTTCTTGTTTTTACATGTTCCATTTGTGTTACCTATGTTGATCTTGTTGCTCAGTTTTATTTTTTTATTTTAGATTGATAAGATCATATTGTGGTAAATTGTATACCTCTAAAATTTTAAAATCCCTTTAGAATCACTTTCATAGTTGTGCCTTATCTTCCAAATTAATGTCTTATTGTGCTTAGTTTTAGGACCATTTCTAGAATCTTAGTGCAATCTTCTACTCAACAACCTTTGTTTTGGCCTAGAGGACTAGGGAACCCAACACCCCTCTCCTAGTGGAATAGGTGTCTTAGCACCCTCATCCATGTAATTTGGCCCCAAATTTAAAATTACAATAGTCGCCTTTGTGAGTAGGAGCAAAGTGGTCCCTAATGTCGGCCTTCCTTGAAAATGAAACCCAAAAGGTGTAATTTGCATATAAATACAATTTCCTCTCATATTTGAACTCTAAATATTATCAATACACATCAAGTATCAATTCTCATGAGCATTAAATCTGGCATCTCCAAGGAAATTGAGCACATATCTTCGATCAAATATTTAAACATTCAATTTTTAGCTATATTATGATCATGTTGCTCAGTTTTATTTTGATATTTTAGATTGATAAGATCATATTAGAGTAAATTGTATACCTCTACAATTTTAAAATCCCCTTAGAATCACTTTCATAGTTGTGCCTTATGTTCCAAATTAATGTCTTATTGTGCTTAGTTTTAGGACCATTTCTAGAATCTTAGGGCAATCTTCTACTCAACAACCTTTGTTTTGGCCTAGATGACTAGGGAACCCAACATTCCTATCCTAGTGGACTAGGTGTCTTAGCACCCTCATCCAATTTGGCCTCAAATATAAAATTACAATAATTATCTTTGTGAGTACGAGCGAAGTGGTCCCTAATGTTGGCCTTCCTTGAAAATTAAACCCAAAAAGGTCTAATTTGCATATAAATACAACTTCCTCTCACATTTCAACTCTAAAAATTATCAATACACATCAAGCATCAATCCTCATGAGCATTAAATCTGGTATCTTCAAGGAAATTGAGCACATATATTCAATCAAATATTTAAACAATCAATTTTTAGCTATATTATGATCATGTTGCTCAGTTTTATTTTGATATTTTAGATTGATAAGATCATATTTCAGTAAATTGTATACCTCTACAATTTTTAAATCCCTTTAGAATCTCTTTCATAGTTGTGTCTTATGTTCCAAATTAATGTCTTATTGTGCTTAGTTTTATGACCATTTCTAGAATCTTATTGCAATCTTCTACTCAACAACCTTTGTTTTGGCCTGGAGGACTAGGGAACCCAACATGCCTATCCTAGTGGACTAGGTGTCCTAGCATCCTCATCCAATTTGGCCCCAAATTTAAAATTACAATAGTCATCTTTGTGAGTAGGAGCGAAGTGGTCCCTAATGTTGGCCTTCCTTGAAAATTAAACCCAAAAAGGTGTAATTTGCATATAAATACAACTTCCTCTCACATTTGAACTCTAAAAATTATCAATACACATCAAGTATCAATCCTGATGAGCATTAAATCTAGCATCTTCAAGGAAATTGAGCACATATCTTCAATCAAAGATTTAAACATTCAATTTTTAGCTATATTTTCAAGTTTTATGTGCTCCTCCATGATGAAGGCATGAATTAACACCTTTCAAGAAACATAAAACTTTATCTAAGACTTAAAGGCATTGATTTCATATCAAATGTAGTATTTAACATTTCAAACATTTCCATTAAGGTTGTAGCCTTTGCCCTTTCTAAGGATAGGCTCTATTTTCATCAATATTGTTGTAGTGGAGGAGGAAACACCAACACAACCTATTTGACTTGGGCATGCCCCATACAACACAATATGTTTCCCTCCTTTCATGAGAACAAGTGTATATTCAACAATAGACAAGGTTATAAGATCATAGAGAAAACAATAATATAGACGAGCTCAAACTTTGAATAGTAAAAAAACTCTAGAATAATGCATGCTCCAGTCATATCTAAGACTTTTTTGGTTGATTTTAGAGAGACGGACCTATCCAGCCATCTAATTCAAAACTATGGACCTTCTGCTGATGAAGAGACCCTCAGAGTAGGGTGCCCAACACACTAGTCCTACATTTTCATGCCTAGATTCTTCTTTATCTTCTAATTCTAGATCTTTGGTATTGTTTTGACTTTCAATTTTGTATCTTGTTTTTGATTAAGATAAAATGGGTTTTATAGGGACTCAAAACCCAAATAAAAAAAAAGAAGAGAAATGGCGAGACCATCCAGAAACAACAACTAAACAAAATCAAAATAGGGGCACAACCCCACAAAGCCCTGCAACAAAACTACACTAAAGCATGAGGCCATCTAGTAGAAACATAAACAAGAGCTCCTAAAAGCTCCTGATTTTTCTCCACAAATTTTTTATTGATATCTTCTAGTTCCTCCACGATGCTCCTCATAGTGCTCTTCTCTTCAACCCTACTCCTAGTTATTGTAGACAGATTTGTAGAAGCTTGTACCTCCAGAATACTACTAATCGAGCGAGCATGATGGATTTTCATTTTCTCATTAAGATTTTTGATGCCTTCGGCACTATTATTCATAGATTTTTTGTTGATCTCAACCATAAGTTTTGTATCTTGTTATTTATACTAAAAATATTATTTTATTTCCTATCAATCAACCTAGTTCACTTACATACGTTGCATAATCTAAACTACAATTACACAAAAAAGGAATCATAAACCCTTAGCATACAACTCTCGTATTAGGACTATAGTTGAACGTAGTTTATGAATCCCAAATATGATGGCACATAAATATTTGAGATCTTAGTGTTCACCCTTAGGATAGGATCCTATTTTCACCATATTTCATCAAAGGAAATTGAGCACATATCTTCAATCAAAGATTTAAACATTCAATTTTTAGCTATATTTTCAAGTTTTATGTGCTCCTCCATGATGAAGGCATGAATTAACACCTTTCAAGAAACATCAAACTTTATCTAAGACTTAAAGGCATTGATTTCATATCAAATGTAGTATTTAACATTTCAAACATTTCCATTAAGGCTGTAGCCTTTGCCCTTTCTAAGGATAAGCTCTATTTTCATCAATATTATTGTAGTGGAGGAGGAAACACCAACACAACCTATTTGACTTGGGCATGCCCCATACAACACAATATGTTTCCCTCCTTTCATGAGAACACGTGTATATTCAACAATAGACAAGGTTATAAGATCATAGAGAAAACAATAATATAGACGAGCTCAAACTTTGAATAGTAAAAAAACTCTAGACTAATGCATGCTCCTGTCATATCTAAGACTTTTTTGGTTGATTTTAGAGAGACGGACCTATGTAGCCATCTGATTCAAAACTATGGACCTTCTGCTGATGAAGAGACCCTCAGAGTAGGGTGCCCAACACACTAGTCCTACATTTTCATGCCTAGATTCTTCTCTATCTTCTAATTCCAGATCTTTGGTATTGTTTTGACTTTCAATTTTGTATCTTGTTTTTGATTAAGATAAATAGGGTTTTATAGGGACTCAAAACCCAAATAAAAAAAAAGAAGAGAAATGGCGAGACCACCAGAAACAACAACTAAACAAAATCAAAATAGGGGCGCAACCCCACAAAGCCCTGCAACAAAACTACACTAAAGCATGAGGCCATCTAGTAGAAACTTAAACAAGAGCTCCTAAAAGCTCCTAATTTTTCTCCACAAATTTTTTATTGATATCTTCTAGTTCCTCCACGATGCTCCTCATAGTGCTCTTCTCTTCAACCCTACTCCTAGTTCTTGTAGACAGATCTGTAGAAGCTTGTACCTCCAGAATACTAATAATTGGGTGAGCATGATGGATTTTCATTTTCTCATTAAGATTTTTGATGGCTTTAGCACTATTATTCATAGATTTTTTGTTTATCTCAACCATAAGTTTTGTATCTTGTTATTTATACTAAAAATATTATTTTATTTCCTATCATTCAACCTAGTTCACTTACATACATTGCATAATCTAAACTACAATTACACAAAAAAGGAATCATAAGCCCTTAGCATCCAGCTCTCGTATTAGGACTATAGTTGAACCTAGTTTATGAATCCCAAATATGATGGCATATAAATATTTGAGATCTTAGTGTTCACCCTTAGGATAGTATCCTATTTTCACCATATTTCAACAATAAACCATCTAGGTTGCTACAAGAATATTATAAAATAATATAATCTGGAGATATGGGTTCATTAACCCAAATGATCTGTTATGAATGCCTAAACATTTATTTCATGAAAAAATATGGTCTTTCCACACATATGGAAAGTGGTCACATATAGAACAATGAATGCATAATTCCCTTTTGAAAACTTTTCAAATTTACAACACAAAGAGGAAACTAATATTTTCAAATTATAACAAATGAAAAAAGAGCGATAATACTAATTTTACTGTATAATATACAACCCATGAGATAAATCATAGAAGGTTCCTTTCAAGAAGTGTTACCACACCATCACCTTCATCTATATATCAATGTATGGGCACACATTGAACCTCTAAATTTCCACACAAAGGCACAATAGGCAAAATAATCACTTATATTGCAACAAGAATCAATTGAGGAATCACAAACCAAGAACATAGAACCACATGGGAAACTCAATTAATTAGAAATATTATTGAGAAAAGATTGGCTATGATTCTAAATATAATACCTCAAGCCTCACATCTTAGAGATTATACAATCAAACATTATTTTTAAAGAACTAAATGATAACATGTCACATTACACAACAAAATGCAACTAAATATCTTTTGAAATAAAATGACACATGGAAATTTACTAGTTGAAGACTTACCAATCATGTAAGGAAACCATAACTATGTTCCTAGGAGAAGGGGAAATGACATCTAAACAATGATCAAGTACAAATGCATAGGCATCCTCTCTTACAAATAGAACATAAGCGTAAGGTGTGAAATTTTTTAAACTTAAATCCCCACCAAAATATGTTTATAATTTTGTATAACATCAAATGAAACCTACATGAATGGTAGATAAACTAGGTGCAATCACATCTTGATTAGACAACGCAAACAATTAATTTCTAGAGTGAGGAGTAGGGTGAGAATAACAACCATCTCCAATCCACTCAACACAATATACATAATGCCTAAATGATAAAGGTTAAAATTCACAAGGGGTTTTCTTACTAGGAGGTACAAGCCCCTTAGAAACTAGATCAATGAGGAGATAATTTTTAAGAAACAGAATGCTTCCCAATGCAAAAAAAAATTAGAAAGAATTAGTATAATAATTTTCGAAAAAATGAAAGTTTGGGAAGAATCACCAATCCAAGGGTAAAAAAATTGCATATGAAATTTCCGTGAACATGATGAAAAATCTCACTTTCCAATGTAATCGGATACAACATCATGTCAAAAGACTACAACACACCTAGAGGATACTACCATGTTAGAGGGAAACTATCATGAGTCCACTAGCTTCATATATCTACATTGGCATCTTTTTGGTACAAGTGTATTTACCCATTAGTGGAGTCCCAAGAATGTACTATAGTTATTTCATTATGTTGGTGGCTTATTTTGATTCAAACACTTGGCCAAAGGTTTCACCCTATCTTTTTTCTAGATCTTCATGCAATAAGAAACTAGTTAGGAGACAAAACAAAATAGTCACAACAAATAATATACTCCAAAATAATAGAACCAACCAAAAGATTGAAATGAACACTAACATTCAATTTCCAAACCACTAGCACATGAAGGAGATAACATTCATTAGCTAGTGAGTAAACAATGGACTCCAAAACATGTTCTTTGTTCATTGTACAAACATTTCTTCAAAGATAAATTACATATGAAATGATAATTTACATGGGAAACATGCAACTAAAGCTAGACCATTCTCCACTTATGTTGTAAATTTACATTCCATTGAATAAGAGGTTCCATAACAATAAATTAAAAATAAAGATTTATTTCTTGAAAATTTGAAATTATTAGAATTAGCTAGTTTTTAACTTCAAACAACGATTGTAAACTTGACTTTAATTGAAATAAAACTCCCAAAACATCAAACAAATTTAAATAGAATTGTTTTCACAAAACATGAAACAAATTTAAAAGGAATTGTTTTAGACAATTGATGTGAACAAGTTTTGTTAAAATATTGTTTTTTCATATGAAACTTTTGACATTAACAAGATAAAGTGCCCACTATTTGTATCAATCCATTGAGTGATTACTTATTCTAATAAATTTTAGAACAAAGTGTCTAGTTATTATACTAATCAATGTCTAATTGAAACTGATCATTTTGCATCAATATTGTGACTCATATAATAAGATGACAACATACTGAATATGTTTTCTGTGAATACTTCCTATGAATTTTTTATTTTTTTAACTTGGCATGCTACCTATTTTCAATAATGAATTTCAAACGGAAACTTATGATTCATAGGTTTATTAGATCCCATAATAAAAAATGTTGTACACGCTTATTTGGTTTTAAGATGATCTCATATAATGAATTCCTCGCAGTCCCATCAGTCCAAGCTAAAAATTGAATAATACCTCAGGCAAAGCAAGTTGGTGGTTTCATTCCTTTCAATAAGAATTCTATTTGAATTCATGATGTTTAGTTCAGCATTTCCTTAATAAAATGGAATTAAATACATTTCTTCAAAGATAAATTACATATGAAATGATAATTCACATGGGAAACATGCAACTAAAGCTAGGTCATTCTCCACTTATGTTGTAAATTTACATTCCATTGAACAAGAGGTTCCATAACAATAAATTAAAAGTTGACAACACACTAGCTATGTTTTTGTGAATAGTTCCATTTTTATTTTTTTTGGACTTGGCATACCACCTATTTTTATTTTATACATTTATTTGGTATTAAGATGATCTCATATAGCGAATTCCTCATAGTCGCATAAGTCCAGGCTAAAAATTGAATAGTTTATTTGGTATTGAAATGTTCTCATATAGCGAATTCGTTGCAGTCCAATCAGTCCATGCTAAACATTGAATAATTTATTTGGTATTAAGATGATGTCATATAGTGAATTCCTCGCAGTCCCACCAATCCAGGCTAAAATTTGTATAAGTATGTTTGAGGAAATTTCTCCTATATATGGCTTGAACTGATACATATAAGGATCCAATCACAATCTTTGTCTACAATTATACGCAAGATTTTGCATTGATTTCTTCGTCTCCGATACGCCATACGAATTTGAATGCTTCGATGTCTAAGAATTTGTTTGAATTATATTTTACAGTGATGGCTTCCCTATAAATAGGTCACAATGTTGCATCGAATCCCATCTCAATCTTTCTGTACAAACTAATTCTTAAGACTTATCTCTCCATTTGAGTAAGTAAACATGGGAAGTTTGTCGAGCATGAAAATAAGCACATTTCTTGCCCTCATCTTCCTTATGTTTATGCTTCATGTCTCTGCTGGATATGACCTGCCAAATCCTCAAAACAACAATAACATGCTTACAAATATGGCAGCTATTTCACGTACCCGCTGTGGTAGTTCTCCATGCCCTTCTCCACCATCACATCACAAGAAATTTGTTTCAAATGACCAGCTTACAAATATGGATAAGATGGATGTTTCAACTACAAATTCTGGTAGTTCTCCATGCCCTTCGCCACCATCACATCACAAGAAATTTGTTTCAAATGACTAGCTTACAAAGATGGATGTTTCAACTACGAATTGTGGTAGTTCTCTATGCCCTCCACCACCAATGCTTGACAAGAAATTTGTTTCAGAAGACTTTCTCTCTCATAATGTCAAAGACATTCACTGAAAGCTACTTTCGGTCCTCTTCTATTCTAATCCATACACACTAGTCAGCCCACAAAAATAAAACAAGTTACTTTCTGTAATCTTTTCCTCACTATTCCATTTGTTTACTACATTGCAATAATACATACATCTGTGCTTATCACAACAAACACCTGTTAGATGTTTGATCAATATTGCTAGATATCTCCTAAGGTAAGTTTCTAAGGAGTAAAAAACACCATGATGATGCCATTTTATAAAAAAAATTAGAATATTAAAGAGTCAAATGAAGGGTTCAATTTTTTTTTGTTTTTGTTTTCAAGAATATATTTTAGAATGATGTGAAGTAAAAATAATATATAGTATGTGCAAGAAGAGAAATATATAAGCATACATCATTAATTTCTTTCATCATTCACATGAAAATACAAACATTATGTCAAGAAGGTAAAATAAATGTGTAAATATATGATAAGTATTAAGGAAGATAAATGTCATTAAATAATATTTCTTCATGTTTGTTTATAATATGATCGATATGACCACTCATTCGTATTGAAATTATGATGATAATTGAAGATAATAAATAGTGATAATAATAATTAAACAAAATTTAATTTAAAGTAACGATATTTGACATGAAACATTAAATTCTACTCTTTTAAGGATCTATATTAAACTTATGTAGTTTTATTAGTATTTTTGGCTAAAAATGAGCATAAACTTATTGGGATATGTATTGAAAGTTTTAATTTTGTTGTAAATTATGTTATCATTCATTGATAGCCTAAAGTAGTTAAGGAATTTTCAAGATCAAACCATGAGGTGTTCTATGTAGTATGTAAGTTGAAATAACATTTCCATGCAATCTTATTAAGAGTTTTAATGTAAAATAGGCTAAGGTGCATCATTTTATTTAGTTAAGGAATAGATCAAGGCATAATTGTAAGAAAAAATAGGTTCTTTAACTATCTTACTGTGATAAAATTAAAACCTCAATAAGAATTTGCTAAGAATCTTGTGTTAGTAACATCCTTGGCCTAAGACATTTAGAGAAATATTATACAAATCCATCTTAATAGGATTGTAAATTTCAGTTTTTCGAGCTGTTTTGAAGGTTCATTTGAAGGTAGATTCAGTAATAATAGTGGTAATTGTTAAATAATTAATAAACTGGTCAGAAATATAATCTTTTTGTATATATTTATAATTGAAATAAATAATGTTTATAATCAAATGGGTCCCTTTAATCTTGAGATAGCCACTCATATATGGTTTTAAAAATTGTAGATTTAAGTGAACACTACAAAACTCACCTACAAAAGTAGTAGGAGATAATTTTAGCTTACCTTTAATTTAGTACTAGAACTATTGGAGATTCAATATGGAATGAGACCAATGCTTAGTAATAAAGGAGGTTATTCCTCTCTTGAATGGATATTGAGAATATCCAATAAGTACCTAGAGACTAGATAACTTAGAGGGATAAATATTTGATCTTGAATAAGGGGCTTAGTTATAATTACCAATAAAAAATTGTAAAGATTAGGTTAAAGATTAGTTAAAGGGGTTTCTTCAAAATTGTAGGATCATAAATTATATACATTAACAATTTCATAGTAGGTTTGGACCTACTTTCGTGGATGTGTCTAATTTATGTCTTTTTTTTCTCACTTTCAAGATTGTTTCAATAGACTTGGCTCATTCCCATATTCGTGACATTTTTGTGGATCATTTTTTTAGGACTAGGGGGTTGGACACCCCTATACAAGCAATGTGAGCTCAAATTTTGAAGAATGAAAGTTGGCTTTGTAAATAGAAAGAATTTGCCCTTCGTTGTTAGCCTTTACCAACAATTAATTTAAAAATAAATAAGTTGCATATAAAGACAACTCCCTCTCCCATTTAAAAACCCGGTTCTCCTAATCAAGTCTCACAAGCACATTCAGTCAAGCAATTTAAGCATATATATTTGAATTCAAGGTGTAAATCATTTGACTATAAAAAATTATTACAACAATCATGATCAACTACATTGTGTTGCTCCATGATGATAGAATTCATTAATATCTAGGAGTACAATCCATCATAGTGAGCCTTGTGTGAGATTCCATGCCAAGGGTTCTTATTTGAGGTATCATTTTATAATCAAGCATTTGCAAGGACACACACTCTTTTCATCATCATAGCTATTATGAGGTTTGGAAAACTAAAACAATGTTTCACTTACACAAGCCCTTATACATCAAAACCATTTTTCTCCATCTCTAATGTGTGAAAGTTTATATCCAATCGCAAAAGTGTTACAAGAGTGTAAAGAAAATAAATTGTACAAGTTGAAAAATATCACAAATAGATAGAAGACCCTTAAACTAATTTATTGGTTGTCCTTGTCCTATTGTTTTAGGCTAGAAATTTCAGAGATAGTGTTTTAAAACCTCTTGACTACATTCTTGATCACCTTCTTTAGTTTTGGACACCTTAAAACTAGGGAACTTTTACCCATTTGTGACAATTTCTACCCCAAATTCCTAATATAAGTTATTTTCTAAGTTTTTTTCTAGATCTCACTTATTGTGTTTCTATTCTTTCTATATCTATTTTTTATTGCTAAAATACATTATTTTTCTATCATTAACACTAGATCTCATACAAACACTTCACAATGTAAATTCCATTACAACAAAGTAACAAAATCCTAGTTTGTAGCTCTCTTTTTAGAACTGTAGCTAAACTTATTTTTGTTCTAATGTTATGTAGGGAAATTTTAGATAATACTTTGCACTCATATGCCTAGGATCTCATTTCCTTCCATATAATTTCCTTTCTAATACTACTCTATGCATTCCACTTTATGCACACACTACAAGATTATTGTGCAATTTTATGACATGCCATAAACTTAATTGTCTATTGTAGCACCCCCTTTTTGTATAATTTTATGAAGATCACCTAGGAAATAAAAATTGTTTCTTGGTTGTGTAATCTATGATAACATTGACATAAAGTTCACTAGCATGTGAGGCCTTCATTTATTCATGATCCGGCAAACATAACATAAATTTATATCCCTGTGACTCCTTGTGAACATGGATCCTAGTAATTATCTAAGGATCCTATTGTTGAATGCCTGGAAAACAAGGGGGGGGGGGGGGGGTGAATCAATTGTCAATTAAAATTTTTAATTCTTTCATAGATCCGAAATAACCACCATATGATTTATTTACCATGAGCAGATGTAAACATGAAAGCAATCATATACACAAAGAAATCATACACAATGAACACCAGATATGACGTGGAAAACCATAAAGAATGTTATCTCTCAATATATAACACCTGTTAGGGTGACACTAGTTAAGGTAGTTTTTACAAAGGGTGGATCACTACCAAAATGCTCACTGCCCAGAAAGGCTTATTGTTGAAAGAGAAAGAAAGAAAAGAAAATCCATCACTATGATACAACTGCCACAAACAATAATGCCATAATAGCCTCTGGTGTTTAAGAACAGACTGCACACCTTTGCACAACTTCTCACATCAAACATTAGTCCAATTTATCTTTTCAATCTCACATATCTTCCATACATCTTTCATTTTGATCATAATTTAGTTATACTGTCCACATTTACTACATAACCTTTCAAGTCAACCAAACATTATTTGAAATAGGTCAACACTAAGCATTCTCACAGTGGAAAGGAATTAGAAGTGGACCATACGACAACATATTTCATCGGTTAGATCAATATGTTACACATCCATCACAATGCCACAAAAAATACTGTTACACAATCTCCAATAGCAGATCAGACCGCACCCAAAATAATACTTTTGAACTAAGAAAAACAAGAAATGATTTGAAGAAAACTAATTTTTGTTCTAATGTTATGTATGACCTCTGGACCACACTTGTTTTGTTAGGGACAATTCTTAATGAATAAAATTACCATGCAGAGAATGATGAAAATAAATTGATAAAACTAGCGTAACTGAGTATGGCAATCAACTAATTTTAATTAGAGTTATCACACATCATATAACAAAGTATCAAGGAATCTTGAAATAAAGAAAAAATGAAAAGACGTACCCTTTTTTTATAATTGATAAATTGTTAGTTAATATTTAGATAATTTTTTAATCACTAATTACAATCAATATTTCTTATATTGGATGGAAGCAAAGTTAAGAATTTTTAAGTAGTTTAATCTCAAAATTTGGTAGATTAATCTTGAAAACCATTGGTTTTGATTTTGAGTACAACATATTTGATCTTTCATGTGAATTTAATATATATGGTTGAATTTGTTCCAATAGAATGTACACCTTAAAAATATGTTCATCTATTTATTTGTAGTAAATTAATACATAAAGGAAATGATTATAAACACCTTTAATAATATTATCAATGTCATAGGTTATAATGCCCTACTACATGAGTTATTGATCTAAATCACACTTTGAATTCAAAGATACTTCTGATGATCCATTAATTTTACTAGTCTATGTGTGGTTAACTTGTGACTATCATAACCTTAATTAAATTATAATATTATTTATTAAGCCTTATTTAAGTAACTAGGTTATTTTGGGTGACATTTATAGCATAAGTAGAGAACATATATGATCAAGTGGGTAGTTTTCATCATTATATTATGGGTTATAATATTATGTGAGACTTGAGAAGGATTGTCACTTTGAATTGGCTCATTATTATCATGTGAAATCAACTATTTATAACCTATTTTATTTTATGTTCTTCACCTATGCAACTAATTTAATTTTAAGAGGTATTAGAGAAATATCACATGCAATCTAGAAGTAAACAAACATGCCAAATTTTCCTTAGAAGATTAATTTGTAAAGTGCATATCTCATTAATTTAAAAAAAAAAATTAAACATAGAGGGTGGATAAATGACTTAATAAAGCTACTATAATCCTCGTTTGACACATTTTGAAGGAATTATTATAAAACTAAATTATCTCCTAAGGCTACACACCAATGAAGTTTTGAGAGTTATTTCAAATTGTGAATTCAATTTGGAAGTAAGATATAGTAACTAGACCATACCTTACAAATTAGAAAACCTAAAACATATATACATATCTAGCCATATAAATATAGATATAATAGGTAAAAATGGGAGGAGAGTGCTACAAAGATAAATCAAACCTTCATAGCTTGTGTAGGAGCATCTTTGCAAGATTTGAAGACTATTTGAGCAATGAAGGCTCTTAGAAGTGTTTGTAGGTTCTTTGAATGTTTTTGAGTTGTAATAAGGTCTTTCAAGACCATTCATTTTGTTTTGATTAGCCATGTAAGGCTTTGATGCCATTTTGTAGTGTGAACTCCATAGGACCTATTTGGTCAACCATGGTCAAATGACATCCAAATTTCCTAAATGAGGAAAGAAATGTATTTTGGCTTCTATGTGGCCTATTTTTCAGCTTTATTATGTGTCCTAATAAGTTACATAGGCAAAAGTAATAAGTTGTCAAGTTGGATGACAACTTTTGTTGTTAATTTGTTGTCAAATTGTAACTAATCTCCCTCCAATGGCTACCTAATTCATATTTCAGTTGGAGTCGGTTGAGGAGGTTGGATAAACCTTGTTAAAATCCTCGGAGGTTGAGAAAAATGATGATGATGAATTTTCAATGTAAGACAATGATCAGATTTCAATACACTCAGAAATTTCCATAATTTTTTTGTAACAGTGCTTTGTATGTACTCCATGTGTAATATAAATAATTGGTTTGAGTAGGAATACGTGTTGATGATCATTTGGCTTTGATTTTGTACGAAAATATTGGGTAATAAGCGAGATATTTGCATTTTTGTAACAGGAGGTCTGAAAACCCTCCAAAACTAGGGTTTCTAAGGAAATGTCTTCTTAACCGCACATTCCTTTGGCTAAATTGGATCAAAAGTTGAGGAATGGGAGGGGAGAAGATTTAATTTTAGATTCTCTAAGTTTATAAGTGGTCCATTGAACTGTTTGAGTTTGGGATCATGTCCTAGGCTAGGCATCCTTATGTGACTAGCCCGTTTTGACTACTAAAAATTGTGCAGGGGTAAAACTAAGTTAGTTGGACCCTATATGACTGTGGATTTTATGTTTTGGGATTTTTGAAATTTTTTTAATCCATTGGTGTCTTCTGATTAAACCTTTGGAGTGTGGTTTCTTTGTAAAAGTGGCCTAAAAATCCTTTTAGCCCTCTTGTACTAGTAGCGTTTGACCCAGTAAATGCAAGAGTTGGGTTTTGATATTTGGTAGTGTTTCATGAAATCATTGGAGACATCAAAAAGTATCAAGATTATTTGGTATCCTTAGGAGGATTTCTGTGTTTTTCCTTAAAATTTCAAAACAGGTCTGCTAGGAGTAGGCGTCTTGTTGATTGCAGTCACCTTGATGGCATCTGTATAAGAAAAAGGGTGATGTTTGGGTTGTAATCATTGTTCTTTGGGTTAGTTAAGTGGTTCTATAGGGTCCACACTTGTTTGAAATGTTGGTTGTGTTATAAACCAAGTCAACCATAGGTGGCGACATGAGAGTTGGTGTCAAGAATAGTCTTGATGTGAGAAGTTGTATCTCCATGAGTTATTCATGGATATTGTGGAACTCTGTTGAGAAAAGGGGGGTGTAGAGGAGTCTTTTTATGTTGTTGTCATGATTGTCCAAGAATCCATGTGGATGCTGATACCTTAGTTGAGGGTCTAGTGGATTGAGTTTGTGTGAGAAGCCTTTGTTCCTTGGGGCTCTACATCATATTCATATTAGAGAAAGTCTGATCATTGGAAGGATGAATTTTGGTGTATGTTAGCAGTGGAGAGCGAAGCAGACGATAACATAATTCCTCCAAAGGGAATGTTCACAGAGGTGGCTAGGAAGTTCCAAGAGATGGAAGAGATGATCAAGTCTAGAGTCAAAGAGCCACTCAAGGCTGAACTAAAGGCAATGAAGAAAGGAAAAGGGCCAAGTGTGGAGACTAGTGAGGAAGGGGAACAAGAGGATGAAGAAGAAGAACCCCAAAGACAGGAGCCAAAGATACTTGCTGATCAGGAGCCATTCATTATTTTTAGTGCAAGGATCTATTGTCCTTTAGTGGAGAAAGACTTATTATTTTGTCAGAAAGTGTAAGAAATGCCAAATTCATATAAACTTGATACATGCAATAGCACAGGAACTACAACCTATTGCAACACCATGGCCTTTTTTCCAATGGGGACTTGACCTTGTGGGTAAAATCCATCCATCATCATTAGGCCTCCATACATTCATTATCACTTCCATTCAATACTTCACAAAATGGATCAAAGTGGTTCCATTAACACAAGTCACCGACAAGAAAACTGCATCTTTTATCCTAAATTATATCATATGCCAGTACAATGTTCCCATCTCCATTGTCATAGATAGTAGTCTTCCATTCAAACAATAGGATGTTTGCGAACTTGGTGAAAAATTCCACATCCAACACCAATTCTCCACCCTATACTATCCACAAGGCAATGGTCAAGTGGAAGCTTCAAACAAAAACAACCTCAAAATCCTAAAGAAAACGGTCAATGATATTGGTCGTGATTGGCATATTCCTCTGAATCTTGCACTATGGGTGCATTGAATTAACATTTGAACGGCTACAAGAGAAACACCATATTCGCTGGTTTATGGAGAAAAATATATCATACCTATTGAGGTTGAGTTACCATCCTTGTGAGTATCACTACACAATTTAATCAATGATGAGGAATACTGAGTCTCATATCTTTAATAATTGGAATTGTTAGATGAGAAGGGAAAATATTCCTTCAACCACCTTAAAGCATATCAACAATGCATGAGTAGAAACTACAATCATAGAGTCAAGCATAGAGCATTTGAAGTTGGTGATCTTGTTCTCAGAGAAAATCCTCGTAATCAACCAAACAAGGAAAATAGAGGAAAATTTGAATCAAATTGGCTAGGCCGCTATGTAATTACAATAGTCTTTGGGTCAGGGGCATATTAATTGGCTACTTTATAAGGGAAAACACTCTCAGATCCAATCAATAACATGCATCTCAAGAAGTTCCATACATAGATGTTTAGAGTATCAAGCTCACACATATTTAAAAAAAAAATAAAAAACATTTAGAAAAAATGGTGAAAAAAGTACAAAAAGATTCAAAATCAAGAAAATAGTAAAGATAAATCATTTGTTCAAACAATGAAAACCACTTAGGTGGAGCCTTGGACAAGTACGATGGTGAAAAAATGGAAAACAATTTCATGCATAAAGGATTTGCTCTACCATCTTTCAGATTCAATGATCAAATCCTTTCATCCACCCACAATGATTCATACTTGCCATGGCTTGTTATTGATCTATGATTAATCTATGTCCTACAATATCACCATCATACTTAGCACCTACACCTAACTAGGCACAAATTTCCTTGATATGATGAATGTGAGTGGATCTTGAATATCCATGGTTTACATCACTACTTTATTGTAAAATCCCAAAGCATTTGAAAAATATCCTGAAACAATCCAAAAACATATGAAAAAAATCCTAAAATAAAACCAACAACATTGGAAAAATAAATAAATTAGAAAAACTATAAAAATCCAAAAACATGACAAACATGAATTGAAAATATTGTAATAAAATAATTTTTGTTCACACAAACTTTCGATTAGACACAAAAACAAACCAAGCCTGCAAATCAAATACTCAAACAAGACAAACTATCAATTAGTCCGTCGAGTGACCAATGCTCTTGGCATAACATCAAATAAATATCTTAACAAGGATGCACCATTCCTTATAACAAGACATGGTGACACATCTTTTGGCAAGAAGATTATTTGGTTGTTTAACTATTGTTAGTACTATTGTATTTTACCAATTTATATCATGTTCCTATGCTACTCAAGGATATCCACAAGTTATTATAGTGGCTAGGATGGTTCATGGTACCTTTTCTTTGTTTTCTATTTGCAAATTATTTCAATGAAGTTCTGGGGCAAATACTAATGGTTTCTATGTTATTCATATGCATTGATCTTTTAGGATTTGAATTCTTTTTTAGGAAGGATTGGTATCATAGCTCTTGCACTAGTTGGAATTGCTATTGGACATCCAATACTTCATTTTACATTTTAATTCAAGACTCCACTATCATCAAACAACTCCAAATCTTCATTTTCCATCTTGTGTGAGTGCTCAAGATGAGAGTAACATTCATAGCAACAAGATCTTGAAGAGGAGGAGCACAAGGAAGTGCAAAAGGCATTGAAAGCACATGGGGAATTGTTATGTTCATTTAGTTGTTTAGTTTCCTCATTTGTTTATTTTCTAATATTTCTTGATATGTTTAGAAATGGTTTGAGTTTTTTATGCTTATGGTTAGACACATTTTATAAACGAATTCATGATTGATTATCCTTTAACTCCATTTTTATAACATCAATTACTACATGTAAAAATTCTAAAAATTAAACTAAGGAGTAAAACTTGTTTAGTGTGAAGAATAACCTTTAGATGGAGATGAAAGTGTTGATGGGTGCAAAGATTCCTCCTCCTTCATATTTTCAAAGTTGTGGCTCAGATGTTTTAAAACTTTTTCTTTTTTAATTCTTTACCGTTATAATTTTTCTATTTACAATGCATGAAAAATGCATAAATTATGACTCAAGACTGAGAAAATCATGGACATCTTTAATTATGTATCTTTTGTTGTTGTCTTGATGCATGTACATTTGTAACTCTTAGCTTCGCCTCCTAATTTTTCTAAGTGATAGTTTCGTTTGATCAAGTTTTGCAGACCCAGATTCTCTCTTGCGAACGTTTTATCCTTTTGGGATTATCATATGAAATTATTCCTATGGTTTTAAGGGAATTGTTTAACAAACCTTTTCATTTCTTGCAATCTTTTATCCTCATTACATCATTCCTTTGCATATTGTGGAGTGCCGAATATAAAATGATTTTTTTTCTTCTTCTTTGTTTTGTTTTGTTTTTTTGAATTTTATTACATTTTCCTCGAACTTTCCCATAGCCCGATTTGATCTTCTTTCTTGCATTATTCTTGAAGATTGTGGATGGAATTGGTATCTTATTTCTATTATCTAATTGTTGTATTTGCATTAAACTCATTTTTCAGTTTACAAATTTGATTTTAAGGCCTTCTAAACCATTTCTTAAAGGCATTTTAATCTTCTTTGTGTACCACTTGTGTATTTTAGTTCACAAAATGATGAGTCCCATTTTCCATGGAATAAATGTGGAATGTTGTGAAACTTCACAAGAACTTGCCCCCATCGAGATAAATTAGATAGTTTTAGTTCATGCGATAAAATAGATTCAAATCCAATACCTATCAAATACACTCAAATAAAGATTATCTTATCGCTCCACTAATTCAATATTAACCTTCATGAAATCTCAGTTAACTTCTTGATTGTGTGCAAGTGATTCATTCCGTCCATCAAGATATTATAGTAAGTTCAATAATTTGTTAAACTACATATATATGATCTTTCCTCTAATCCAACCAGAGATAGAGCCTTGCAACCAGTCAAGCATCCATAGCCCAAAAAGGTTATGTCTACCAATATTCCCAAACATTGCTCCATTGCTAGTCAAGCATCTATAACCCTGGTAGAGTTGATTGGATAGCCTGATATTTATGGACACATAGACACACATATTCCTTTTGTACTTTTTGTTTTGATATTTCATTGAAGCTCATTTAATCCCATTTTGCAGGCATTGAAGCTTGCTTCCAAGTTGAATACAATAGTGGCAGTGAGGATGATAATTAGGTTTTTCATCTAAAAAAATATTAGCACTACTTATAACATCCCTAAAAGACTCTAATATGGTATAAAATATATAGATTTGTTTAGCTAGTCATCCACTCAGTTAATACTATGAAAAATGTGATCTACTCAACAATCCTGTTCACTTGGCCTTTAATACATATAGATGAAAATCTATTTGTGGCCTAAATTAGCAACTACATACTTCAATTCATGAATAAAAAATCTATTGCCTCATTTATTGTGATAAACCTTGATGTAAGCCTATCATTAATGATAATAATTATTCTCCTAGCCTTGGTACTGGTGTGCTCATGTGAGCAGGTTTTGGTGTGATCATGCCTACCAATATTGGACGCATCTATTCTAGCTTCAAAACGACAATACAGATTGACCAACACGCACGTTAGTCACGCATTTTACATCATCGATTTTGCAATTAATGGCTGCTATTGACTAACTTGTCACTAACATGCCGTATGAAAGGTCCATTTTGTTGACAATGCTATTTATCTCACTAGTGGGTAAGGCAATTGGCATTTTTAGGTCCTATTACGTCACAACATCTTCATTGAGTTTTCAAGATGGATTCTAATTTGGTCAAAATGATTGTTGAATGTATTTTAGGGAATGAATTTATGGTATAGGATCAATTTTGACATGGCTTCCCGATTCTTGGTATCTTTACCAAATTTAGGTGAACATGAGGATGACATATCAATCCTATATACTGCGCTACTAAATGATGATTCTATTGGTGGTTTGGATGTAGTTTTGGAAGTAGCCTTGCTAGGCTATGGAGTTCCCATGCCACAAGACATTGAAGCTTTTTGGGTATTAGAGACCCCTATTCAGCTCTATTAATTCCTTGAAGGATTTTGGGATACCACTATAGAAGAACATGGGGAGAAATCACACTGAGCATGCCACATTCTCAAAAAAACCCTAGGTATAATTCTTGACATGTGGTCCCTAGGAAAAAATAAATTCATAATGTGGATTATGCTCTTTGATAGGGCTAACTGATAAATGACCCTTATTCTCAATGAAATTTTGATTTAAATATTTACTGTTAATATCCTGCGACAATGGGTACCTCAATTTTGACATGATCCGTATTTATAAGCTCTTTTGGGGACCACTGGAAATAAATCTTATTTTGGAATTATACTTTACATTTTGCATATTAATTCAAATCTACTTATTTCACCTTCTATAATTCTAGGTGTGAATTACTTGTGTTAATTTGTAACAAGTTAAGCTTTGTTTTTAGATTCAATCACTTACCTTTTAATAACTATGTTTAACAATAGTTAAAATGTTACTATAGATATTTTTACACAACACCTTGAGTATTTATACCTAATGTACCTCATGATAGGTACAAATTTTGTAATGTTTACCACATCTATAATTATGTATAATATATATTATATAATATATAATATATAATATTGGGTGGCTGCAAGAAGTTGAGTCCCACTTTTGGGCAAAAAGTGGAAGTGTTTTATCTGTTTTTCAAATTTTTTGTGGATTGATGTCAAAATTTGATACACTTAGAGATTGAATCTAAAAAGACTTCAGTAATAGAAAATTTAGTGCTCGGAGTCTACATTTCAAATATATAATTTATTTTAATACCCACATCCTAGAAATCCCTTTTTAGTAGGCATGTTTAAAAACCAGTTTTTCAAAATGCCTGTTTCAGGACCATACCACACATGTGTACGACCACCCTTTTTTGATGCAAAAAAATGAATTTTTGCAAATTCTTCTGGGAAATGATACCTAAGACACCAAATAGTAATGAGAATTTTTTTTTTTTTTTTTTTTTTGAATATATATTTTTTTATTAATTTTTTACTGACAATAAAGTATATTTTTAAAACATTGGGTGTACGACCACCATAATTTGATGAAAATTTCATATTTTTTATTTTTTTTTTTTAATATTCAAAAGAATTGTATGTAGATTGATGTCATATAATTTATTTTTTTAAAATCCTAAAAACAAAAAAGTTATTAAAGTTTTAGTGAACCTTGGTATTTTACGTTTAGGTTCCACTTTTGATTAATAAATTATACAAAAATAGTAAAAATAATCTTATCACTATAAAATTTACATTTATGAAATCAGGACACTAAAAACTCTAATAGGGTTTAATTTCATCAAAAAATTCAATCAGAAAGGCCCTCAAAAAATTAGGCCAAGGTAGGAATCTGATGTCATTTTTTATGTTAGTCATTTTTTTGGAGGTCCAAGCATAGGCTTCGTGGGACCAAGCCTATCTCAAAGAAAAAAAAAATGCTAAGGGTTGTTTCCCACCCCTAATTTTAACAAACGGGCGCTCGTTTTTTAAATTCAAAAAATGAGCGCCCATTTCGCTTTGTACCATTGAAAGTGATACGAGCAGCCGATTATAAAACAGGCACCGGTTTGATTAGATAACGTGCATCCATTTCTGAAAAGATCCATTGGGCCATAATTTGGCCCACAAGCACAAATCCCGATGATTGAATGATTTTTCAATCATTGCCTGACAAGTACGATTTGCAAAGAGAATATTTTGATTAATCATTCTCTTTTTTTGTCTTATTGTCGATTTGGTAAGGAGATCGATTCGAATTCAAAATTTAGTGTAGCCATGGGATCAAATCAACACAAGAAGAGGCAAAGGAAGGCTCTGAGAACTGAGGAGATTGCAACAAATAGGGAGAAGGAGGCAATACGTCAACTAGAGAGAAGATCAAGAATGAGACAAGGAGCTTCAAGTTCCACAATCGTTTCAGAAGAAGAGAAAATCAATGAGACCATAAATACTGACGAAGGAAACACAATAGAACCATTTAATTAAGGTGCATCTTCTAATCCATTATAGGATACATGTATGTCATCACAACCCTATGTTTTTTCTCATGAAGAAATTGGTGATTTAGTAGAAGCAGGTTACTTATTAAATCAAAGGCCAATTGAAAATCAAACCCCAAATGAAATTAGAACTTAAGTTGAAACTGAAATTGAAATCCAAATTGAAACCCCAAATGAAACTAGATCTCAACATGAAACTAAAATTGAAACCGAATTTGAAACTCCAAATGAAATTGAAAATCCACCTGCAACTAAAACCAATAATGTGTATGTCGACATGGAAACACCAATAGAAAATGAAACATGTTTGAATGATAATCAAATGAATGAAAATTTTGAAATTAAAAGTGATGTACTAGACAACCTTCCTGGCTTGGTTTCATGGAGACAAATTAGGACACATGCAAATAGATTATTTAGACATTTTTTTTATAAGAAGAAATTTGGGTTTCAATGTCAATTAATGGTACAACTAATTAAAATGACTAAAATGTGAAAAGTGATGAAGAAGTTAGGCTTTTATGTCAAACCCAAGAAGAAAGACGAGTCTTTAAAATAGGTTGTATCGACTGTTGCTAGCGCCTTTGATACAATCGGAAAGAAAAGTCGTTCTAAAAATAAAAAAGTAGCATGACGGGAAATAACAATAGCTTTAGTAAGCCAAACAACTTCTAATAAAAGAATGATGAGTAACATAAGTGGATATCTTAATATTCATCGTAAAACTTTGTCAAGAGCTGTAAAAAGAAGAGTTAATTTTGAAAGTGATCTGGCAAACAAATTGTGGACTTTTAGTGGTAGACTATCAAGGTCTGATATGAAACTTACTGGTGAAGTAAAAAATTTGATCAAAAAATTCTAGCACGATAATACGAGAGTATCACGTAATGTTAGAGATGTTCTTAAATTAAGAGTTGGGTCAAAAATTCGCGATCCACATCCAAAACACCTATTGGACATGAATCAAACTGAATTGTACAATTTATTTTTGGATGATAAGGTGTTGACTATTAACTTTTGTCAAAGGTCTTTTGAAAAGTGTAAACCTTGGTATGTTCGAATTAACAAGGAAAGAGTCACATGTTGCAAAACTCATGTTCAATTTCGCTACCATTATGATGTATTTCGATATATACGTGTTACCATGCATAGTAATGGAATGTTCCAAGAATGTGGTATAAATATACCACCTGAAACTATAAAGGAGTTTATATCAAGTTTGTTTTGCAACCCACTAAATGAGCAAAATTTTCTTTTCAATGCATGTGTTTTCGGTGTATGTGATATATGTGGCAATCTTGCATTGTTGGATGAATGTTTGCATGAAAATCTTTCAAATGATTTTGGACAAGAATTAGTTGATGTTAAAACATTTAAAACTGTTGAGTTTCCATTGAAGGATGGAAAGGTTGGAAGACGATGCAATCTAATCACTTAAAATGTTAGTGTTCATGCATTTTGAGTGTGTTTAACATATTTAGGTATGATGATACGCTTAAATTATTCAGTGCAAGTATCAATTTTTGTCCATATTGTCTATAGGCATACACCAGATAGTACATAGGAGGATCACAAAATTTTGAGAGAGTACCATTTCTATATGAGTGATAATAAATTACACTCATCTGAGTTTGTCCAGTATTGCTTCAATTCCTTTTTTCAAAATTTGAGGGAGAGATAAATTCAGATGACACAACATCTAATATGGTCTGATAATTGCATAGGGCAATTCAAGAATGCTAGAATGTTTTATTGGTTGAGTAGGATTCATAAGAAAACTAATATCGAACACATGTGGAGTTGTTTTGAGGCTGGACATGGGAAAGGAGAACATGGCGGTGCCAGTGCATGTGTTAAGAGAGCCCTTTCCAAAGAGCAACTCAAATTCAAGGAAAAGGCTAAGTTTAAAAATGCAAGTGTAATTGTGGATTGGTATAGTTCAACTTTATCCACAGGATCAATTCAGAACTCTACAATTAGATGTTTCTTCTGTCTAGTTAAAGAGGAGAATATCCTTCCAAGATATGATTGTGATACAATCAATGGGTCAGCTAGATGGCATTAATTTAAGAGTTCTAATTCTAACACTTGGACTATATGGACTAGAGAGATTGCATGTTTTTGTCAATTTTGTGTTGCAAGTGAATGGGAAGAATGCGAGAATATGGAATGGGTCGAAGAATGGCAACACAAATCCTCAACACCTAGTGAGACACAATATCAAGATGTTAGAAGAAATGAAGACCCAGGTCATGCATTTTTATCAGAAGATTATGATCTTGTTTCAGACCTCATACAACTTGGTAATTTAATTCAATTTCTTGTTTATAACTTTAAATTATACATTTTTATGTATTGTCATATAATTTATGATTGTATTTGAATTATAAATTCTAACAAGTTTTATTTCTACATGTACTTAAATTTGTTTTCTAGGACATGTGTATGCTGTTGTTGCACCTGAGGATAATGATGTGTAGGTTGAGTATTGGCTAGCTAGACGTGTAGAACCTAAGAAAAAGTTGATATGTGATCAAGTAGATGATGATGGTTTTCAGTATCTAGTTGGGTCTGTTGTGGTAGTTGGTACATGACTACGCAAATACTGAACAAGAAGGAATGGCTTACCAGCTTATGAAGATTACCAATCAGAAAAGAAGATTATACACTATTCTCATCTGGTGGTGGAAACAAACATCAAATTAGAAAGATACAAAGGTAGACCTGCTAATAAGGTGGACAATTTCAGTAGAAGAGCATGAGACAATCATAGATGCATTGTAGAAGAGAGAGGATGTAGATGGTATGTTAGGTTGAATCAAATTTATATGCATGTAAGTTTGTGTTACTTGTGTGAACTCTTTTATATTTAATCACGATAATTGTTTTTCTTTGTCCCTTTAACACTATATTTGTCTACATTTGATACAATTTTGGTTTTATAAACAACATTGTATTAGTTATCTTCTTCTTAATGTTATTTTGTGCACATTGTAATTGTGTTACAATCATTCTAAATTTTTACGATATATTTATTTTATCGCAATCTCTTCATAGATTAACTGTAAGTTCTTGATTTTATTATTATCTTAAGAATAGGATGTTATTGTAAATTGGGATAGTTATTTTATTGAATTATAAACTGTTGCACTATAAGATGATCAACCACAATGTTAAAATATAAAGTCATAAATAGATCATATATAATTACTAGAGGGCACCAAATCACAAAACAACATCAAATATATATAATCACTAAAGGGTGTGAAATCATATAACAAGACCTGATATCATAATAGCAATGAAATGACATAATAAAAAGTCCTATATATAATCACATAACAATTCCTGATGACATAATAACAAGTCTTCAAAAAATAATAATAAGGAAATTACATTAGAACAAGTCCAAATAACATAATAACAAAACAACATCACATATATAATCACTAGAGTGTGCCAAATCACATAACACGACCTGATATTATAATAGAAATGAAATGACATAATAAAAAGTCCTATATATAATCACATAACAACAAGTCCTATATATAATCACATAATAACAAGTCCTAGGATAACATAACAAGTGTCATCATAAAAAGTCCATAATACAATAACATGGCATGATCTAATATATATAATCTAAGAACTCTTGTGCATCTCATCTGCAGTCCTCTTCACTCCATGTAAATGTGGTTGAGATAAATCATCCTGCTGCATGTGGTTCTGAGATGCCCCATCCCGTGTGTGTACAGTATTAGTGTCTCCACCCTCTTGTGCACTATCAGTGTCTCCACCCTCCTATACATTATTAAAAGATTTTACATGAGAAGAAGATTTAACATGAGAAGAAGTTACTTGCATAATTCACTTATAAAGTAATTAAATACTAAAACTTTAAAATAAATTACCATACAACCATGCTCTACAATGCCTCACTGGCATGTGGAGGTCCACTATCATGAACAAGAAAAGTTGTTGTAGTCAATTCCTGCAAAAGAAAACATTGTACATAAATTTTTATAATCCCTATAAAAGGCAGGTACACAGTATAAAAAAATTAGAAATTATTTGTCTAATCATCACAGCAAATGACAATGTCGATGGTTGCATCTAGCTCAATCTTATAGCCATACCAATACTGGTAATGGTATCGACTTGAACAACATATATAAAGCATGAATCAAACTTGTATATATACATAAATTATAAAGTATATATATAGACTACAAGTTTATCGCCAAAAAAACATACTTGTGATGCAGGCAAAGTAATTGATGGGTGAAGGCATACATGTGATGCACCATCAAACAATCCAGAAGCCTTCAATTGCAAAAAATAACGAACATGAATCAAAGTTGTACATAAATTAGTAAGCATATAAACACTTCAAATTAATGGATGAAAAACATAGTAGTGGTATATGAGGCTAAGCCTTAGCATTCCACGGGTCACGTGAAGAACTACCCACCTCAGTGCTACATGAAGCACCCTACAAAATTAAGAAAACATATCATACACATCATTACATTAAAATTTTTATTGTTTATTTTAAATGTACATATCAATCCAATGTATCTAGATGAAAGTGCATACCATAAATGGGGCACCAACATCTCTAGGTATCGAGGTAACATGATGTTAGTTCCTCAATGACGTGGTATGATCCATTCTCTGTTCAGAAAAAATTGACTCATGTTATGGTTCATATGTGTATATATAAGGAATTTAATATTGCACTGTAAATTATATAAACAAATTTGTACCTCTATAGGTTGATCATCGTTTGCCCATAGGAGATCAACATATGAAGAGATGATATCAACATGTGTAGCCTCCTTGACATCATCATAACCACCATGGGAAGCATCAACATCATCAAAATCACCATCTCCTATAATTGTAGCCTCACTCTGTGGACCCATACATACATCGTCACAGCTCGTGCAAACATGTGCTAAGCTGGGGGCAACCCTCACCTTGTGCAACTATTGCACCAAATTTCCCGATAGGGCACTGAATGAGCCAAGAGTAGAATCCACTGCTCGATGATGGGCAGGTGCTGGAACAATTGGTGATGGAAGAGGAACCAATGGATCATCGCGCACACGGTTTCTAACCTTGTCTCTCAATTTGGATCCCGACCTATCCTGGCACATGCCTCTCCCTACCCCCTAAAATGATCTAATATCAAAGTAATTGGGCTTTTTACCCAATTCAAATTCGTCCCATAATTTCTTCAAAAAATACATCAAAATGTCATGTTCGGAGTGTGGTGGATGGTCCAACACCGCTGCCAAAAGTTTCTAGCTATGCCTGGGTGCCTACACCATTGAATTGAGATACATGGCTTCTTCAGATCTATCTATTCACCCATCTTAGGGTTCACAAAATATTGTTTCAAATCCATTTTTGTTATTTTTAATTCATTAACTTGTTTGTATGTAGGCCATCAGCCTAAAATGCACGCAATCCCTCCTGCCAACTACGATAGCTATCCAACTTGCTATATAAAGCTTGTATAGACTGTACAATCCCTTGCATACTATCTGCAAGGCGTAACAATTGTGGAGGTGGATGAGGCTCATGTTTAATGGTATGGATATCTCTAATCAAAGAATCAATATTTGTCCTAATGGTCTGCCTCAACTGATTGGGTGGAGGTGGAGGTGGAGGTGGAGGGGGCGCTAGACCTAATAGCTCATCTATCTCAAACTCATCCATTCTGTAAAAATAATCTGTATATATATACAAACATGAAAATTTATGATTACTATTTAATTTACATTTCACCTTCCAAAAAAAATTATAATTAAATACAATTTACCAACATAAATATAAAAAAAGGAAACACACATAGATCTATAATATTATTAATAGGTGGGTCTATTTTAATAATAAGGATCATTTAAGAAATATTATCCACCTAAATCAAAGTATAAGAAATATTCTACAAAATAAAACATCATAATGCCCATGCAACTCAAACAATAATTTTTAACATCTAAAGATGCATTAGTATAAGTTCCATCAAAATCATAAAAATAATCATGAGAGAGAGAGAGAATAGATAATGAATAAAATGACTCCACTGATTTAGATAATGAATAATCATCTCCTCTAGACTCTGCTGAGGGCTCATTCTCGATTAAGGATTTTTTTTAGTTGGCATTTTGGGCCATCATGGTGCATTTGTATATTTGCTATAGAGAGATGGATGATTACAATACCTCTGATAGTTGTACTTTGGGACCCATAATAGTTGACCCTCTTGTTATGAGAGGCTTCTAATCATAGTATAATAGTAGCGTTGTGTAGTTCATCTTTTCAAAGAAGGTAACTTCCATGGAATTACAATTTAGTACCCTTGCAATATTTAACCATTATCATCAATTAGGCTACCACTTTATATTTTCAACTTGATAGGATTCAATTCAACTACTCTATTTTGGTTTTAACTAAATTCATTAAAGTCATAAGTTATATGTATGAACTTGTCAATACATGTACTACTTTGTTGTGTTCTTCGCTAGAATCATGGGATGATTTAGTGATTGCAACTATTAGTACTACACTAAGTTGAAGCTTGAGTAAATAGTAGGTTCCCTACTCTTGGAGGAGTTAAAACAAAAAAAAACTCTATTTTTTTAATATTCAATTTTATATTGGTATTTTCTTGTTCAAAGTCACAACCCACAAAATGTGATTCCAATATTGATCTATATTTGATTCTTATTTTTATTAAATCTGCCAGTAGTGTGATTTATTGTCTTGTTAACTTAAATGAAGCTATGTAAATTTAAAGCCTCGTAACTTTTGATAGACAGGATGTTTTTTCATGCTTCACGTGGCATTGAAAAGGTGGTTCATAAATCTTCATAGATCACACAATTATTGTCTAGAATATTCCCTCGTATTTTATATTTTATTTTTTGTGATTTCACATTGTAGTCATTTACTTGGTCACCTTGGCACTTGAAAATGACCGTCTTACATGAGATGAATTTGTTTGATATATTTTATATGTATTGATTTTATTGATCTTTTAAATTTTTATTTGAGTAGGTATCATAGGTTTCTCTATTCATCCTTTTGTGGTAAAATTAGATTGGGATCATTATGATTCTTTTGTAAAATGATATCTTGATAAGTTTTAGGTGGTGTAATCATTTTCCTTTTATGTATGGACTCATACCTAAACTAGAAACACTAGAAATTATATAATCTTGGTGTAACAACATTAACTCATGTAGGAGTGATTTGATCTAGTATCAAGATCATGATTCTATGTGTATTACATTGGATATTGATTTCCCCCACTCACTTTGGAATAGACTTTAGGAGATCCATGGAGACCCTCATATCTCTCCATTGCTAGAGGATCCTATTGTAGATTGTTTCATTCCCTTTGTAGAAGAAGATCACATACCCTTCAATGGTCATACTTAAGAGGAAATTTATTATATCATAGGTCTTTCATGTTTTGACAATTTAGAGGCTTGTCTCATTCTTCAAGTACTCATCCTATCAAGACCTAATATCCATCTTAAAAGTTTTTTATTATTTTAGATTATTATCACCAATTCCATAAACCGAATTGATTTAGTCTAGCATGGCATTAATCACCTTCTAAACATGGCCACTTGGGATTCATATCTTTTGAATATACTATCCTTGTTTGAGGAGTTTAGAATTAGATATGTTAAATATTATTTTGAGGATATTGATATCCTCTTTCATGATAGCTATGCCATCATTGGAAACCCATCATATTATCTTTGGTGCTCATTCTACTTCGATCCTCATAAGATTATTTATCATCATTTTGTTCCAACATGTGAATATTTGCGAAGTTTGTAGAGACACAAGTCTATTTAGATTTGAATTTCGTATTGACCCAACTTATTAGAATGACATTTCCAGTCACCAATGTATTTATTTCTTCCTAAAGGAAAAAAAATGTTGTTTGCAAGTAATGGATCATGTTTTTTCTTCAATCTTTCATCATTAGCATGTGACCTACTGATTTATGGGGAGTTTTGTATTCTCATTTTATCTCTCTTATTAGGGCGGTATTTACTATAAAAAGGAGGCTTTGGTTATTAGAGGAAGATAAAAGGATAAAGAAAAGAGAAAAAATAAGAAAAAGGACGTGTTATCATGTTTGAAAATATATAGTATATCTTTAGAGATTGGGCTAAGTTAGGAAGTAGTGAGGATTAATAGTGATAGTTAGAGTATTATCAAATTTAAGAACCCTATTTTTCACACACAAAAAAAAACATTCATATTCATTATCATTTTAAAGTTCAATTTAAACATAAATTAAACATCTAACTTTTACAAAAGATTCCTATAATTATATAAACATTTAGAAATAGAAATTTAAACATTCAAACTTTTATGAATGATTAAAATAGAGAGAGAGAGAGGGAGAGTAGGTAATTTTAGATACAACAAGTTATAGAGAGAATAGATAATTTGAGAGATAGAGAGTAGGTAATGATAGAGAGAGGGTAATGTGTGAAAGAGAGAGAGGGGGGTAATGTGTGTGTGTGTGTGAGAGAGAGAGAGAGGGGGTAATGTGTGTGTGTGTGTGTGTGTGTGTGTGTGTGAGAGAGAGAGAGAGAGAGAGAGAGAGAGAGAGAGAGAGAGAGAGAGAGAGAGAGTTAGAGTTTTGTATTCTTGTTTTATCTCTCTTATTAGGGGGGTATTTACTATAAAAAGGAGGCATTGGTTATTAGAGGAAGATAAAAGGATAAAACAAAGAGAAAAAATAAGAAAAAGGATGTGTTATCATGTTTGTAAATATATAGTATATCTTTAGAGATTGGGCTAAGTTAGGAAGTAGTGAGGATTAATAGTGATAGTTAGAGTATTATCAAATTAAAGAACCCTATTTTTCACACACACACAAAAAACCATTCATATTCATTCATTTTTAAAGTTCAGTTTAAATATAAATTAAACATCTAACTTTTACAAAAGAATCCTATAATTAAATACAACATTTAGAAATATAAATTTAAACATTCAAACTTTTATGCATGATTAAAATAGAGAGAGAGGGAGAGTAGGTAATTTGAGATACAACGAGTTAGAGAGAGAATAGATAATTTGAGAGATAGAGAGTAGGTAATGATAGAGAGAGGGTAATGTGTGAAAGAGAGAGAGGGGGGTAATGTGTGTGTGTGTGTGTGAGAGAGAGAGGGGGTAATGTGTGTGTGAGAGAGAGAGAGGGGATAATGAGAGAGAGAGAGAGAGAGAGAGAGAGAGAGAGAGAAAGAGAGAGAGAGAGAGAGAGAGCGTAATAACATAGATGGTAACGTGTACGTGTGTGTGAGAGAAGGGGGGTTTATTGTTGATTTTCATCTAGGGTTTATTGTTTGTTAATTTTTTAGGGTTTGGTGTTCCTTTATTTTCTAGGGTTTATTGATCATTTTTTCTATCTGGGATTTAGTGTTCATTTTTCTGTTCAGGGTTTATTGTCTATCTCTCCTACTATCCCTAACACCTTGTACACTTATTTATAACCAAATCTCTCCTCCTATGTATCATACTTATATATGAGCTCTCTCTCTCTCTCTCTCTCTCTGGTTGCAAGGTGTGCACCATTGGTGTCCTTGTGTTGTGCAACACAGTGACTGGGTTTGTGAGATGGCTTAAATGTATCCCGTGGATTCTAGAAGTCTAGTGGTTGTATTGGGCATTAACAAGTCAAAATTTTGGTGCAAAAGAAACCACACTTGTAACAAGTGGTATTAGAGCTTGGTCATAGGTTCAAACGTAGCGCTCAGGTTTGTGACATGGATTAAGTACCTCCTGTGGATTCTATAAGTCTAGTGGTTGTATTAGGCATTAACAGGTTAATCTTTTGGTGCAACGACAACCACACTTGTAACATCTCCTCCCATCCCTCCCTCCCTAGATCCCTTTCCCCTTCTATATTCCTCCTCCCACCTCCATTTTCCAAACCCCCCCTCTCTGTCTCTGTATCTCTCTCTGTCTCTGTCTCTGTCTCTCTCTTTCCCACCCTGTCAAGCCCGTTCCCCTTATGGAATCCTCTCTCTATCTCTCGAGATCCCTTTCCCCTTCTCTCTCTATCTATCACTCTGCCCTATCCCTTTCCAAAGCCTCCCTCTCTCTCTCTCTTTCCCACCCTCCCTTACTCTGTGACCCTCTCTCTCTCACCCCCTCTCCTTCTATCCCTCTCTCCCTCTCTCTTTTTTGATACTTCTATCTCCTTCCCTCTCCCCTCTCCCCCTCTCCCCCCCCCTCTCTCTCCCTATCTCCCCATTCTCCTTTGAAGAGAGATCTAGCTAAGGATCTATTGAGTATTTTTAGGTACTAAATTCTATGATGCACATTCTATTGTTTATTGGTGTAGTTCGACAATGGCACATAGAGGGGCACTTGATTCAGTAGTGCACAAATTCTTTTGGTTGGTTGAGGAGGGCACAATATGACATAAATTGAATTGGAAAACAATCAAAGATTCTTCAAAGATGTATTCATTTTGAATCTTAGATGCAAGTACATGGACCATTTGGACACAAGAGTTGGCTTGTTTTTATTAGAGTTGTATTTAGGGGGATTGGGATCAATGTGACTCAAGTGAGTGGGTGGATACATGGGTTCCATCGTATCGAACTCCGTTATCTCAAACAATATCCATGCCAAATAATGACATGGAAAGTTTAGTTCAGTACGACTATCTTTTAGATCTTCTACAACGAGGACATGTTTTTTCAGCTAGTACACTATAGGGGAATGAAGAGAGAACATACTATTAGTTGGAACGATGTGGACAAGGAAAGCAAAAGCTAACACAACTAATGATAGATGATGATGGGTTCATGTATCCTATAGGTTCAATTGTTATTGTAGGAACTTGGTTGCGAACATACATGATTATAAATAATGGCATACTTGCATCTGAAGACTACAAGAAACACAAAACCATTCTCATGTATTCACACCTTGTTATAGAAACAAATTTTTTGTTGTTGAAGAATCATGCCAAACCAAAGATAAAAGAACTATGGATAGTTAGTATTTCTGATCATGAAGCAATATTGGATACTCTTAAGAAAAGAGATGACCCTTCAAGCACACTTGAATAGCATATCTATCTCATACCAATTGACTCTAAGGAATGGAAGGTACAATGAATTGTTAACACTAATATCCTATACTTCTTAGTTATCTGGGTAATTAAAATAATATTTCCTTGCAAGAAATTATAATGTTGACACTTTATGATTACGACATTTACAAGACTTGTACCAAATCACAAAGCTTAATAGACCCATAATGACCAAAACACCAACTTTTGATCTACAAAACAATTTTGAAACAAAAAACAAATAAATATATTGTATATTTATTGTGCTCTTCAATACATTTTAAATGCTTATTCATTTGCAAAAACTGAAATTCAAAAGTGAAAATTATGTCCTTTTGAAGAAAAGCATCAAATAGTTTTAACATGAAATGTATATCAAAAAAAAGAATTTTTTATCAAGATTAACATGGATGTAAAGTATTCCTCTTCAACTTTATAATAAAATCTTGTTTTTAAAAAATGGACTTTTCGATCATAAGTTATAAATTTTTGAAAAAAATGATCAAATTTAACCTATAATGATGATCCCCTTAGAAAAAAAAAAAGCTAAAAAACTAAATTCATCTAAAATGAAATTTTTAATATGAAAATAGGGGTTTTTGGGCATTTTAAATGTAATGGAAGCATTCATTTGGGATAAAAATGCTCCAATAAGAAGATATTCATGAGATCTAAGCTTCAAATCCATGTTTTCAATGTGTCATATGGTAGCAAAATTAAGTGAGAAAATGCCAAACCTAACTCTCTCAATCCTCCCAAATACATTGAGTTAGCTGAAAGTTCCAACACAATAGACAAAATAGCTACACTTACCAAATATTACTAAAACTACATATGCAAATATGATTTAAATATATTTGAAAATCCTTTTTGATTCTCAAGATCACATGGAAATACAAGATAAGAGCATGTAAGTGTTCTTAAGATCATACAAAAAGTCCTAATCTCTTAATAACAAATAATCCAAGTATTGAAAACTCTCCAAAGTAAAGTTTGATACCATGTTACAAATCTAAAATAGATGCATAACCAAGATCTTTCTATGAGAGAGACAAACTATAAAACTATAAATGAAATAAAGCAATTATAGACCCACGATTCCAAGAGGTGTGTAAATATTAAGATGAAAATATTTCATTAAGAGCTCAAAGAGATTCCATAGAAGAATTACTATATGAGTCAAAGTACATGAGTGCCAACTTTTATAAGAGCATCACAATATGCAAAAAAATGGCAAATTTAAACTAGTTAGTTCAATTTTATATAGAACTAAGGAGAGCATGAAGGTGGAAAATCCAACCAATAACGTGTGACCACCAAGTAGTCCAAAAATATCAAAAGCTTCACCATTTAAGGAATGGTTTTCCCTTTAAAGATGGGAACACCACCTATTATGGAAGGGAAGACCTCATTATCGTATCCTAGTCAAACTCACATTATGAATCTAAGAAATATTAATTATAGTATAGGAAAAACCTAGGACTAAGGGAAAAGTAAATAACCCACTAGGATAATGAATACGTAGACTAACACTCCTTATTCCTATTAGTTAATATTTTCTCACTTAATCCACCTCTTAATCCTCATGTTTTTTCCCTTCTCTAATACACATGAAGATAAAATACTCTTCATAGTAGATTGGAAACTAACTAATTTAAATTATTTTTTCTACCCTTTTACTTAGTGTATGAAATAATAAACTCATGCTTATTATTGTAATAGAGGGAAAATACAAAGAAATTTTGTAAACGAGCTCTACATTAGATGATCTTTTCAATATTAGCTCTAATGTTATTCTACTTTTTTAAAATTAATTCCTATTGTTTCAAGATAAAATATTTGACTAACCTAGGAAAATTCTTTAAACTATTAAAATAAAATTAACTAGCTAGAATAAAGAGTTGAAATTAAACGAGTATTCTTTACTACTACTAGAAATGAGATCAGAAAAAAACAACACTAAAATGGAAAAGAGTGAAGAGAGAGGAACTTGGGATCAAAGGTAGAAACTATATAGCTTGAATGCATATGTGGCATGTGAATTTCAATATGACACATTGTTTATATATGATTTTTTAATAAGATCTATAAACAACTTGTCCGGGTTTCAAAATTCAACTTCAAGCTAAACTTAGGTAAAAAAAGTAGTAGCTTCCAAGGATGATAAAGATATACAAATATAGTTTAAAATAATATATAAATAAAACTAAATCAAACAAAAAAGGGGAAGAAAATAACAAATCCAATTCGAGGTGAAGAGCCAATAAGAAAGACCTAAAATCTAGAATAGATGAAGGTTTTGGTCTACAAAAGAGTTTTCTATTAATGGTTAAGGCCACCCTTTAGTTTTTTTAACTTCAATGATCATTGGGATGAAGAAATATTAAGAAAGTGTGCTCTCCTATCTTATATGTGTCTAGGACTTGACAAAGAAATAAAAAATTCAAGTAATCTAAACTGAAATGTAAAATGTTGGCCTTGATAATGAGATCATGTGAACAAAAGATAACAATACAAACGACATACAATTTATCAAATAAAAAATATGTGAAGCAACAACAAATAAGTATATCAAAATCATCTATCAATCTTAGTAAGATCAATGCAACAAAGCCTACTATTTGAATATGCTTCTAAGCTCCTCAAGAGTGTAATATAATGTTGGAGCCTTCACAAACTCTTCAAAAAAATATTTTAGACTTTATAAAGCAGTGGTAACAATCATCTAGAGTTCTATTG